>NC_060122.1:195651536-195954566 GCF_021461395.2 Schistocerca americana | reverse complement strand
ACCATCTGTATGTATGTATATCTCTATCCCATGACCTAGGCCTCCTCGATATATTTGTCACCTCGGTATATTGTACAGGCTGTCTTCTGGCTACTATGGGGTAGGGAAATAATCAAGGTTGCAGACAGCAAACGTACTCTAAAACCAAAAATCTCTAACTTCAGTTTTATTATACTGTCTTTCATAGACTTACGGCATTACTGAACAATGACGTAACCAGATGCGAAACATGTTAACAGCATGCAAATTACATATTCGAGCAAAATCATCCAGTAGTGAATTAAATTCGCAACTTAATAATTAATGTCAGTTTATTATTTATCTACGTGTAAAATCTGCCTTTTTATGTCCGTTCATTTGGATTTTTCCTACACGTTTTCACCACAAATATGTAATCACTGTTAAATGTTAACAAGTGAGTACACCAATGAAATTAATTTATTGTAGGTACAGCAAATAGTTCAGATTATTTACGCACGAACCTTCGATTAGCTAGATAATGTAATTATCCAATTACCCGTACCAAAATTATAAAAATACGCGGCATTAGTTATCTACGGCAAACAGCAAACCTCGTCAGTAAAATAAATAAGTCTGTGTGGGCAGGTGCTTAATTAGTTGGTTGCCAAAGGCGAGTAACAGCAGACGAGTTCCAATTTATCCGTCTGGGAAAGGAGTAGCCAAACAAACCACAGCAATGTTTGAAAGCACTGTGATAAAAAGTTTTCGTTAATTTTCTAAATACACTAAATTGCAGCAGGATTTTTTCTCCTAGTGCCTATAAAAATGCATAAATAAATAAGAAGACTCATCCAACATTTACGATGGTACTGCCAAAGGAAATTATAACATTGTCTGGCAATGAATGTTCAAAGAAACTGAATAATCCTACCACTTCTTCATCTCTAATATTGCAGAAAAGAATTGGAGTAAAATAACCTGAATTATTTTAGGGTGAGGATGGCCTAATAAACAGAAAGTTGGTTCACAACGAAGTTTAAAATACATGTCAGGTAACATCAGTGCTGTGTATTTAATATCTAACAACTTTATTTTGTTACATTCCTTCCATACTTCGAACAGCATTTTCTGTTCGTTGTGATGAAATTATTTCATTTCTTGCAGAACAAATATGTATTCCAAAAGAGATGTTAATAAAAGTTTTGTGTCTTGACCATCTTTTCTTTAAAAGCAGTGTCTCTGGTCGTTTTTTTCTTTGTAGTTACTTCACAGAAATGAACAGAAAAGTCGTCATTAAATTGTATTAATATTTTTGTCTCGAGGTATATCTTCCAAATATATCACGACTGAGCCATTAGTGTTTGGAAAACAATAGGTATAACATCGGAAAACCGTTTCCTGCGGAGAACTGTACATTTTACCGATCAACACGCTGTAGTAGCTGAAAGAACGGTAGCTGCAGGATTTATGCTCCCGTTGCTAAATTAGCACGACTACTGTTACGAATTGTCAGTAGGAAAGAAATAAGACTTCCGGTGAGAAAAAATTATGAGGCCTAAAACTACCCTCCAACCCAAAGGTATGTACAAGCTACTACGCATTTTAGTGTTTGAGTGTCATTCTACTATGCTAGTGTGGAAGCGAGGAGAGTTGTCGAGAGTTAGCAGTGGTTGGCAGACGCTTCGTATTTAAAAGAAAGATGTCGAGAAGGACTTCCCTAATGGAAATAATGAGAAGCAGTAACATTTCTGGGAAGGACCGAATGGGTACGTAAAACCGAAGAGAATGAATGCGAAAAATGCAGTGTAATCAAGGCCATTAGATCGCATAGTCATTCGTAATACGATAAGATAACAGAATGGATGAGGATTTACCCAGAGAGAAGGAAACGAGCGTGTTTCGGTTGCCACTGTAGATCTTTATTCTAGATTTAATCAGTGGCTGGGTTCGAACCAGGCACCTGGGACGTTTCGATTAGAAGTGAAAGACCCCAACGCTAAACCAAAGACCCCAAATTCTATGTATCCACACCAAAACTGTCTATATTCGTGTTCTGTAACTGTATGAACTGCATGTTAGCTATTGTAATAAGTTTATCAAGTCTCAGAATATTATTCAACACTTAAGAAGTATGTCCACAACAGAGTACTTCCACTTGTGGCGATGGTGAAACCACACACTGTTGGTGGTGGGTGGTTAGGGGAAAGGACAGACTCACATCCAAGATTCCAGAAATTTATGTTAAGGAAACAATGAAGAGTATTGCACTTTCCTTGGAGCATAATAACCCTTGCAGAATTATCATATATCATTTACCATGTTACATTAACAAAATATGTTATTATCATAAATTCATTAAAATTACATTTTAAAAGACAAGGAATTCAGTTGAGTTATAATCAGCAGTTGATTTTTTCTCGTGGAGAACAAATTACGTCAGTCACGTACTTTACTATATATGATTGACGTCTTCATGTCATGAGGATCTAGATAAACGTAGAACAGGCAGGAGCGCTGCTGTACAGCATTAATTGTGATGACCAGTTTCAGCAAACTATGTTGTTATCATCTGATCTTCTGCAGTACATTTTAGTAAATCTTGATCAGATGCATATAACACTGTGTCATATCACAGAACGGCACTTCATGAACATGAGGAATATAGTTCATAAGTAAGCCAAGCATGAAGTAACTACTACGTGAAACCAGGTACATCTTACATTGTTCTATATAATAGTTATTTCATGATAACTTGCTGATATACTATTGTTCTCATGTTCTTGTGGTATCGTTATATGGTATGCTTTTGAACATGATTCAGTGAAATATACTGCAGAATCTCTCATGATGGCAACGTAGTTTGTTCGAACCAGTCATCACAATAAACGCTTTACCATAGCGATCTTGGATGTCTGAAGTTGAACTTCTGTTTCCAAGACAATATTTATAATCAAGATATTTGTGCTGACCACTGACAATTAAATTAAAATATTTAATAAGAAATGCAGCCTCCAAAAGGACTCAAAATCACAAGATTTAAAATACAAAACAATAAGCGTTAACCACATTAGCATCCTGTCCATAGTCTCTGGCTGGAATTACTCCAAATTCGCTTTAGGAGTAGAACAAGGTGGGATGTATTATTTTCTGTTATCCACACCAACAGAAATCTGGTGTATGGTCATGCCCCTTACACGCAAAAGGAAGCTTTTCATTTTTTACTTACGCACAGAGAGTTCCCTGATACACTAGTACTACACGAACAAAACATTTGGTTGGTTTTTACACAGGCACAAGACAGTTGCACACCAAATCCTCTCCAGAAGCATCATAGATTACTAGTTGTTCACCATTATGAGAGCAAAACCAAAGAATCCATGAAACACTTAGATTAAAATGGTCATATCATTGTTTATGGTGGCATATATTTAGGAAGTGTACACAACTCTAACTGCCCCATATACTCGCGTAACATGCCACCGATGCAAGACGTACGGAACCTACCACGAAAATACGTAGTCACATTGAGTCTACTTATACAAGGAGCGAGCCACTTCCATCACACGACGCTGAACAAACCCGTTATGCACGACGGAGTATCCCAGGGCTCAGCTAAAGGGCAAACATGCTTAGCACTCAGGTCGTTACGTGTGGTTTCCGTACTGCTTTCACTGAGATGAACTTGCACTCCATACTGTACAGTGACTTACGATTCTTGTAAACGACTACCCAGCAATGGTAGTCGAATGCCTCCACTATATCATCCAGTCATTCAACTGCCCAGCAGTAACTCCTTTCCAGCACAAGGAATTATTACCCTGTTCCATCCTGGTAATTCCGAAGCTTAAACAATTTATAAACAATTACCAGTCCGCCGCAGAGTGTATTCAACGCTGTTGTCATCCTCCCACTGCCACTCTAAATTGTCTGTCATTTGATCAAAAATTAAGATATGGAGCTGGAACGTGGTCCGATCTGAGATAGGTTCAGCATGTATGTTAGTTCATTCCTCCAGATCCAACAAAAGTATCGCCAGGGGCGTTGTAACTTTCCGAATCTGAAATGGCCCGTCAAATCTGGGCAGCATATCTTACAACTTTATCAATCCTTTTACTGGATTCCTGAACATTCCTAACAAAAAACTGGTCATCTATCTGCATGGGTTTGGCGCTTTTCCATACTGTAGTGCTGCTTCTGAAGTTGACGTGCTCACAAAATATTCCTCTTTGACCATTTTCACTGAACAGCCAGTTGACCTAGGTTAATTTTTTTCAGGAAAAGGGTCACTAATAGACCATAAGTTGCTCACTGGAATGGCAGTCCTAAGGCTCAGCAGTAACTCTACAGAAGTAGACTTCTGGCTCTCATCGTTTGCTGTCAAAGGCAACCATTGACCATTGGAGCGTACGGTCCCATTTTTCCTGGTCTTTACTATGTCAGGTCACCAGTGGTGCCATCAAATTCTGATTCACCTTTTCCACATATGACTAGCTTGAATAGTAATGGTTTATGGTTCCACGTGTGATGCAAATGTCTGTGGGAAAATTTGTAAACCCACTTGATGTAAAACGCAGCATAATCCCTTGCACTGTATTAAGGTCGCCAAAAAGTGCTAAAAATAAAATTTCTTAACAACAGCTTTTGTTGTCACTACTTTGGTGGCTAAACCCAAGTGAGAAGGGTAAATGGGTCAACACACACCAGTATATATTGGTGCCCCAATCTAGGCAAGAGTCAAACAGGATAAGTGTATAATTTTTAGAAAATGCAGTCAACAGGTGTAAACACCTACCATCCAGCCTTAGTATTTTGTGCAGGTTTTGACGTAGAGCAGACCTTGCAATTACCATCTCTGGTTTTTATATCACTGTCCATCACTTTTCTAATGAATTGTCAGATTTTCACTGTAGTTTTAACACACATTTTATACGTGGAAATAGCATTGACAGACATACAGTGTTTGTGTTCTTAAGTATTTCTGATAAATAATAAAGATGTGGGAGTACCGCAACTGACACACTTTATGTATTTTAATAGACATGTCAGAGATGGAGATAACATTGTGACACTTGACATAAATACTGTCCGTCGGTGGCAAAGCTTACGTATTTTACATGATGATTTAAATACATGATATACTGTAAGTTACGCCTCGTACGTATGTTCTGCAGACATTTCAGATTCGGAAATAGCATTATTTACAGACACTTTGTGTTGGGGGAAAAGTCTACGTTTTTGTGATAAATAATATAGACATTTTAATTGGAGGAAATTTGGTAAGTTGCAGCAGTATTGTCAACGCCATTAAGTATTTTTGGTAATAATTCAGCTCATTCAGATATTTGTGGACTGTGACAACCGAGGTGTGACAAAACAAAACTGGGCTACATCAGCCGTCTTTGGTTTTCTAATTTCCTGTCACTGCCATATTGGTCTGGCGTACCTAAACAATAGTCTGGAGTGAGTCAGGATGCTTATAGTGCTACTAGTGAATATCTATTCAAAGTTGTGATTCAGCTGCTTAATAAACTGCTGTTGTTGGGTAACTAGTTTCAGTCTTGGTACCGGAAAATACTCTGAAAATGCATACCTTACTGTGAGTTCTTCAAGATGGTGTAAAAAAACGAAAATTATGTTAAAAAATAGCAGTTCACGTAGCTATAATCGGTGTGATTATAGACAGTTTCATAAAACAGTTGTAGTGTAGGTGAAAGAATTGCTTTCCTTAAGAAATATTTGGACTCCTCAGGTCAAGGAACAGAAAAGAGGAAATGAAATTTGGTATACGAAAAACTTAGGCTCCTAGTTTTGCTGCAGTTACACTTAAGTTTCGTATCACTGTCTAACATGTTTCAACTATCATCTGAGGATTAAATGAATACCAGCTGTATTGATTCTGTCGTTCTCATGAAGTAGCTATAATGTCTCAGAACAATTGTTTTGTTTACAATTGGAAAAAGAACGCCGGACCTTCTGTACAACATTAACATACCAAGCCTAGAACCCACTGTGCTTGCCTATGCGATTTCTTTTGAAACAGCTCATTCTGATTCCATTACAACCAATGACGTAGATTATGGGTACAAGTGATCTGGAGAATAATTCTGGAAGAACGTGTAACAAGCACTGTGTTTTTCTTTTTTATTCTATTTGTTCAGATGCGTAAACCATTTCTGCAGCGTACACATACACATGTGCGAAAGGGTGTAAGGAGTAGGTTAAGCAAGTAACATCCTGTCCGAAGTTTTCTGCCATTCAAGAGCGAGAGAAAGAGAGGGAAACAGAGAGAGAGAGGGAGGGAAAGAGAGAGAGAACTATAAAGCTATGACTAAAAGGAAGAACAGAAGCAATAAATAGGGACTTCAGAATGTAAGTTACACGTGTCATGTCACGCTAAGAACACTGGCGCATTGTCAGAAGTGAACTCATTTTTCAGGTTCCTAGCAGCCTCCGTTGCTCTGTTGTACGGACGGCAGATGCATCATACTGCAGTAGTCAAACGACGCGGCAACAGGAGACGTACTCCAAAACAGAAGTACGCGGGACAGAACGATTCTTGTGTACTTAACGTCCTAATTTCATAAAGATTCCCCGTGAAATTCTGTCGATATTTCAACCAAACGCAATGTCGATATTTCAACCAAACGCAATGTCACGTCCAGCACCTGTAAAATGACGCCAACAATTTGATCGCGTCAGCACAGACATGGGTGATGCTAATCGGTAAGTCTAGAACTTTCACCAAGCAGTTTCCACCTTTTCGTCACACTGAAAGGACGTCTGATTGACAGGTGTGTCAGCGATGAAGATGTTCACACAGCAGTTCTCGAATGGGTCCAAGTCTCTAATGACCTCATTGTCGACGGCCTGTTAAGCCCTAATACTCCTCTTTTTTTTCGAACCGGTCGTGACCGAGGACCGGACTTCTATCGTCGAGAAAATGAATCAGTTTTAGAAAGGCCCGACCGTTGATTGGTACATTGTGACTGTGTTGAAAAATAGTGTCATATGTCTGTGTCATCTGTGTCACTTTGGATTGTAGTGGAGCATTCAGTGAAAGTTACTTGCCCTCCCACAATAATGTGTTACTTGCATTTAGAAATGCCCTTGTATTACTGCACTAGGCTGTTTCTGCTTTACTGTCGGGCACTGATTATGGTTACCAGAGAACAAGCTGCTCTTGTGCAACTGACGCCAATGCGACCAAGAACTGCAGACTGCATCAGAACAGAACTAACTAAAAGTACAGCAGTAACCACACATAATCCTGCCACACCGACAGAATATGCTGCCGATAGTGTATGCATTTCGTCATTTCATCAAAAAGCTTCAGTTATTACTTAATTATCTGAAGGTTAAAGTGTATGAAAACTAATAGGAACTGATAATGTACACTGACGCAGAGGGGAAACAGTGAATTAGATAAAAAAAGTACAAGCACACACAGCTGCGGCGGAAGAAGATATAGGGAATGATGTAGGTAAGCACAGGAAAGCCGATTAATTTGAGATAATATGATCATCAGGTCAATAAGACAACACCATTAATGGACAATTTTGTAATCGGAAAAATATTTTAAAGGAAGTTAAATGAAACACATGCGCTATGGCCAATGTTTATAAAATGATGAAACAGTTAACTTCTGAAAACGGTTAAATCAAATGTAATACATAGAGCTTACCCTGAGAGTGTTTAAGTATAATAAGTATAAGTTTCTCGGTGGACGTAATTTGCCATAGCTTGACGTCGACGTCTCAATAGTACTCAGCTAGGTTGAGATGGGCTGTAGCACAGTATAAATGCGCTAACCCACAAGTGAACTCGTGTTTCAGCCGTCTATACGAAACGTGCAAAAGTTAGACACTTACCACTACTGGCTTAGACAACTATCTGAATCAGATATTAATTTTAAAGACAGTAGGGATCAGATTTTAAAACATTTTATCTTTGTACATACAAAAATTTTGTTGTTATTGCACGGCATCTGGAGTCGAAGAGGCTACTCAGAAATGAATCTTCACTAGAGGAAAGTGTCACATCGTGTCAGACGAAACCCTTTGCTGCGTATCGAATTCAGAAGGAGCTCTCCGCCCTAAATTTCAGAGAAGGTGTAGCAACTGGTAGGAAATTCTGCGGATTTAATGGTGGTGTATTAAAGGAATAATTGCAGTGGGATACCGTAACTGACATGAAATAGTTTAACAGCTAATTGCGGAAGTGAGTGGCATTTATGCAGATTTTAAACACTGACGACTATACAAGATGCTATTATTCACTTGGAAGCCCTACCTTACATGCCGAATCCATTCAGACGTCTCGAGCACTAGCGTAACAAACTTGCTAATACGTAATGGCCAAACCACATTGTGAAACTTTAGCAAAGCAGACTACGAACTTTGAAGCTCATACAAAATACTGCAACCACGTGTTAACTTAGGTGTTGGCCTCGTCTTTACACAGAGTGGATAGAAAAAGTCTGCAGAGCTTATGGGGGTGTTGCAGGGTAGGTTGTGCTGAGAAATAATTGCTAATATGTTGCACTGTTTCCGATTTAATCAGCGCTGACTTTAGCCAATCAGATCGTTGTGCGATCAAATTCAAGCACCTGCTTGCGCTCAAATGCGGTAATGCACAGAGATCTTTAGATCCTTCAGTTACCACTTGCTCTAATGCTCAGTACTAGTTAAAATGTGTCTTTTTCGGGAGTGAAAAATTTAAGCTTGTTGACCAAAAGCTGCATTTTGTCGGGCATAAGAAACCAAACTAAGACACGTCTGGCCACATTGTCCCTGGCAGGCTACTCTGATTTGCGTGGACGACGGCCTATTTTGTTAACTTCAGTGCTAAATAAACCGGAAATGACGCAACGTATCGTATTTGTTCCTCAACAGTTATTTCTCAGCACAACCTACAATGCAATACCCTTACAAGCTTACCCGATTCTTTCTGACCATCCTGAATATATAGGGTTTATCGAGTGTAAGTGCAGGTACTTTAGTATGTAGTACCTTAATATGTCCTCCCATGAACCATGGACCTTGCCGTTAATGGGGAGGCTTACGTGCCTCAGTGATACAGATAGCCGTACCGTAGGTGCAACCGCAACGGAGTCGTATCTGTTGAGAGGCCAGACAAACGTGTGGTTCCTGGAGAGGGGCAGCAGCCTTTTCAGTAGTTGCAGGGGCAACGGTCTGGATGATTGACTGATCTGGCCTTGTAATACTAACCAAAACGACCTTGCTGTGCTGGTACTGCGAACGGCTGAAAGCAAGGGGAAACTACAGCCGTAATTTTTCCCGAGGGCATGCAGCTTTACTGTATGGTTAAATGATGATGGTGTCCTCTTGGGTACAACATTCCGGAGGTAAAATAATCCCCCATTCGGATCTCCGGGCGGGGACTACTCAGCAGGATGTCATTATCAGGAGAAAGAAAACTGGCGTTCTACGGATCGGAGCGTGGAAGGTTAGATCCCTTAAACGGGCAGGTAGGTTAGAAAATTTAAAAAGGGAAATGGATAGGTTACCGTTAGATATAGTGGGAATTAGTGAAGTTCGGTGGCAGGAGGAACAAGACTTCTGGTCAGGTGACCACACGGTTATAAACACAAAATCAAATATGGGTAATGCAGGAGTAGGTTTAATAATCAATAGGAAAACAGGAATGCGGGTAAGCTACTACAAACAGCATAGTGAACGCATTATTGTGGCCAAGATAGATACGAAGCCCACGCCTACGACAGTAGTACAAGTTTATATGCCGACTAGCTCTGCAGATGACGAAGAAATAGAAGAAATGTATGATGAAATAAATGAAATTATACAGATAGCGAAGGGAGACGAAAATTTAACAGTCATGGCTGACTGGAACTCGTCAGTAGGAAAAGGGAGAGAAGGAAACGTAGTAGGCGAATATGGATTGGGGCTAAGAAATGAAAGAGGAAGCCACCTGGTACAATTTTGCACAGAGCATAACTGAATCATAGCTAACACTTGGTTCAAGAATCATAAAAGAAGGTTGTATACATGGAAGAAGCCTGGAGTTACTGACAGGTTTCAGATATATTATATAATGGTAAGACAGAGATTTAGGAACCAGGTTTTAAATTGTAAGACATTTCCAGGGGCTGATGTGGACTCTGACCACAATCTGTTGGTTATGAACTGTAGATTAAAACTGAAGAAACTACAAAAATGTGGGAATTTAAGGAGATGGGACCTGGATAAGCTGACTAAACCAGAGGTTGTACAGAGTTTCAGGGAGAGCATAAGGGAAGAATTGACAAGAGTGGGGGAAAGGAATACAGTAGAAGAAGAATGGGTAGCTTTGAGGGATGAAATAGTGAAGGCAGCAGAGGATCAGGTAGGTAAAAAGACGAGGGCTAGTAGAAATCCTTGGGTAACAGAAAAAATATTGAATTTAATTGATGAAAGGAGAAAATATAAAAATGCAGTAAATGAAGCAGGCAAAAAGGAATACAAACGTCTCAAAAATGATATCGACAGGAAGTGCATAATGGCTAAGCAGGGATGGCTAGAGGACAATGTAAGGATGTTGAGGCTTATCTCACTAGGGGTGAGATAGGTACTGCCTACAGGAAAATTAAAGAGATGTTTGGAGAAAAGAGAACCACTTGTATGAATATCAAGAGCTCGGATGGAAACCCAGTTCTAAGCAAAGAAGGGAAAGCAGAAAGGTGGAAGGAGTATATAGAGTGTCTATACAATGGCGAAGTACTTGAGGACAATAATATGGAAAGAGGATGTAGATGAAGATGAAATGGGAGATACGATACTGCGTGAAGAGTTTGACACAGCACTGAAAGACCTGAGTCGAAACAAGGGCCCGGGAGTAGACAACATTCCATTGGAACTACTGACGGCCTTGAGAGAGCCAGTCCTGACAAAAGTCTACCATCTGATGAGCAAGATGTACGAGACAGGCGAAATACCCTCAGACTTCAAGAAGAATATAATAATTCCAATCCCAAAGAAAGCAGGTGTTGACAGATGTGAAAATTACCGAACTATCAGTTTAATAAGTCACGGCTGCAAAATACTAACGCGAATTCTTTACAGACGAATGGAAATACTAGTAGAAGCCGACCTCGGGGAAGATCCGTATGGATTCCAAAGAAATATCGGAACACGTGAGGCAATACTGACCCTACGACTTATCTTAGAAGAAAGATTAAGAAAAGGCAAACCTACGTTTCTAGCATTTGTAGACTTAGAGAAAGCTTTTGACAATGCTGACTGGAATACTCTCTTTCAAATTCTGAAGGTGGCAGGGGTAAAACACAGGGAGCGAAAAGATATTTACAATTTGTACAGAAACCTGATGGCAGTTACAAGAGTCGAGGGACATCAAAGGGAAGCAGTGGTTGGGAAGGGAGTGAGACAGGGTTGTAGCCTCTCCCCGATGTTATTCAATCTCTATATTGAGCAAACAGTGAAGAAATCAAAATAAAAATTCGGAGTAGGTGTTAAAATCCATGGAGAAGAAATAAAAACTTTGAGGTTCGCCGATGACATTGTAATTTTGTCAGAGACAGCAAAGGACTTGGAAGAGCAGCTAAGCGGAATGGACAGTGTCTTGAAGGGAGGGTATAAGATGAACATCAACAAAAGCAGAACGAGGATAATGGAATGTAGTCGAATTAAGTCGGGTGATGCTGAGGGAATTAGATTAGGAAATGTGACACTTAAAGTAGTAAAGGAGATTTGCTGTTTGGGGAGCAAAATAACCGATCATGGTCGAAGTAGAGAGGATATAAAATGTAGACTGGCAATGGCAAGGAAAGCATTTCTGAAGAAGAGAAATTTGTTAACATCGAGTGTAGATTTAAGTGTCAGGAAGTCGTTTCTGAAAGTATTTGTATGGAGTGTAGCCATGTATGGAAGTGAAACATGGACGATAAATAGTTTGGACAAGAAGATAGTACAAGCTTTCGAAATGTGGTGATACAGAAGAATGCTGAAGATTAGATGGGTAGATCACATAACTAATGAGGAAGTACTGAATAGGTTTGGGGAGAAGAGAAGTTTGTGGCACAACTTGACCAGACGAAGGGATCGGTTGGTAGGACATGTTCTGAGGCATCAAGGGATCACCAATTTGGTATTGGAAGGCAGCGTGGAGGGTAAAAATCGTAGAGGGAGACCAAGAGATGAATACACCAAACAGATACAGAAGAATGTAGGTTGCAGTAGGTACTGGGAGATGAAGAAACTTGCACAGGATAAAGTAGCATGGAGAGCTGCATCAAGCCAGTCTCAGGACTGAAGACCACAACAACAACAACCTTAATATGTGCTCTCATTAGTGTGCTGGTTGATTTTTATGTGTAACGGTCTTCCCACAGACACGTCACATAATTAACTACCAGATGTATTCTGCGTGGTCGTAGTTGTGTCATTAAGTGGACTACGCCTATCAGTATACACTAACAGACTAAGCATTTGGCGTCCAAGTGTCCACGCTTCAACATCTGACCTGCTGACCAGGGGAGATTAACTCTTGCCACATGTACTTGGAGGTGCCAACCAACATAGGAACATACTACTCCTAACAGCTGTAACTATTACTCTGGAAATGAAGTTAATACTGGTGTAATGAGGTTCAGTACACTGTCCTCAGTCACCAATAAAAATATCTGCACTTTCACACGTTATACCCCATAAACGGTTCTTTCTCCACTGGAGTAGGTAGTTCGAGATCTGACTCATTGTAGAGTCTAGTTGATTTCCCCAGAGTTCAAGGTGTGCTACTAGTAAGGGAAAGAGAGATACAGAGTGAAATTGAGGGATAGAGAGAGAGAGAGAGAGAGAGAGAGAGAGAGAGAGAGAGAGTGAGTGAGCTGGAGGGGGGGGGGGGGGGAGAGGGACACAGGGAGAAGGTGACGGAGAGAATGAGAGGGAAGGGGGTCCCAATATGTGATATGTCTAACAGGAGTTTCATTTCTGGTGTTTTAAATCCAGTGTACTTGGAGGAGAATTGTATTCAGGAAATTAAAGTGTCCCTGCAAGTGTTAAACAATGAAGCGAAGAGGGCTATACTACGCAATTATAGCCTGCATTTTCAATGTCAGTTTCGACTATTGTGAAAAAACTGGCAGACAAAGTTATCACGTCATTAGAGCCACAGGAGAGCATTAGAAATAGGAAACGTGTCCATACAAAGACATCTGTAAAAACGCAATGCACAAAAGAACCGGTTACTTCCTCTAATCAGATAACGACAATTATAATTATCCGTAACTACAAATGGTCCGGTGAACATAGGTCTCTGTTCTTGGACTTAAATACCATGTTAAGAAGAAACCTAAGGCTGAACTTGGGATTAAGTCACAAATACGTAGGGAAAGTAACAGGTCGCCAGATCAGTGATCCCTTGCTACATCTCAAGAGTCAGATGACACCGAGTGAAGCTTCGCAGTGTTACATATGGTGAACTGGACGTCAGGAAGAGATAAGTTCATATCTGACCAGGCCGTAAAATATTACGTTTCCCATGGCTTCCATTAATCGATTAAAAATAATGCTGAAATGGTTACTTGGAAAAGGATGTGGCCAATTTCCTCCTCCATCCTTTACCCGTCCAAACTCCGTATACATATGGCCGTCATGGTCCCAATGTTTTGGCTGCCTTCATTCTCACCGGGGCCCATAGATCTTGCTTCAGTCAATTACGATGCTCGTAGCATTGTAGAAACTTTGGAAGTTACCTATGTAATTCCCACGGAAAAATATAGGTGACCTGAGGCAATAACGCTACGAAAGACTTACCTTCGAAGAAAGTTACGACATATCTTCTGGTCAAAGCCCCATCATATTATATTGCAAAATAAAGCACATGTGGTCTAGGGGAATCAGCCACTGGTGTGGAAAACGGTACACCATCAATTTTTGCCAGCCCCCGTGTGTTCGACGTAGTATCAAAAACAAGAAGAAATACGTGATGAAAGACCGGCTCCACGCTACCGGATTAACGGACTCTCCACTTTATCCAGACTGTCCCTTCCTGGAAACTGATGAACTTCGTTCCACGTGCGTCTCGTCGTCCGGCGTTAAGAGACTGGCACAGAAGTTCTTAGTTTGTTCAAAAATGGTTCAAATGGCTCTGAACACTATGCGACTTAACGTCTGAGGTCATCAGTCGCCTAGAACTTAGAACTAATTAAACCTAACTAACCTAAGGACATCACACACATCCATGCCCGAGGCAGGACTAGAACCTGCGACCGTAGCGGTCTTGCTGTTCCAGACTGCAGCGCCTTTAACCGCACGGCCACTTCGGCCGACCTATCGAAGACAGGATGACCTGAATCGCAAGAAATGAGAGAGGAAACAGACTGGCTGATTTGTGATACGCTGCATTTAGTAAGATATCAGCAAAGCAGCTTGAGTCTTAGATCCTTAGACGGCATTGTTGGAGACAGAAAACTTCAGTGACAGAGGACAGGAAAACCTCAGTTGCACCATTTATTGAAGGAAGGTACTTTTAGTTGAAGTACCGCATATATATACAAAGTTACGAGGGTCGTTCAACAAGTAATCCCCCACCTTTTTTCAAAAAGCCATTCATATACATAGACAAACGTCCTTGTTGGTGCTTCACATTTGATGTTTGCTCTGTGCGCCGGTGAAATTTCGCACCGTTCTGGCGACTTAACGACTGAGGTCATCAGTCGCCTAGAACTCACGTTATAAGCAGCGTGCTGTTATTGAATTCTTATGTGGGGGAAAAGAAACCTTGCTGAACAGCCATAAACATTTGAGTGCAGTAAATGGCGATGATGCAGTTGGTAGAAATACAGTTGGGTGATGCGTAAAGGAAGTTACAGCCTCAGGAAATGCAGAAACTGAGCTCTATGATCAGAAACGCTGGGGACGACCTGTTACAGCCACTGCTCCAGACATGTTGAATCGTGCGGATGCCATTATTGGTGCCGACCGGTGCATCACAACACGACATTTGGCACTATATTGTCGGTCAGCATTGGAAGCGCGTCTGCAATGATCGAGACTCTTGGATATTCAAAGAGGTCCTCACGATATGTTCTACTGAAACGTCCCCTTAGAACAATTATACATGACTGTGCTTAAACTGACACACAATATTTTTAGCGCAACGAAATCTGACTTTCAAAAATCCGTACAAAAGAATGGCCCTGACTAACATTAACCTATACCAGAATGAGATTTTCACTCTGCAGCGGAGTGTGCGCTGATATGAAACTTCCTGGCAGATTAAAACTGTGTGCCCGACCGAGACTCGAACTCGGGACCTTTGCCTTTCGCGGGCAAGTGCTCTACCATCTGAGCTACCGAAGCACGACTCACGTGCGGTACTCACAGCTTTACTTCTGCCAGTATCTCGCCTCCTACCTTCCAAACTTTACAGAAGCTCTCCTGCGAACCTTGCAGAACTAGCACTCCTGAAAGAAAGGATATAGCGGAGACATGGCTTAGCCACAGCCTGGGGATTGTTTCCAGAATGAGATTTTCACTCTGCAGCGGAGTGTGCGCTGATATGAAACTTCCTGGCAGATTAAAACTGTGTGCCCGACCGAGACTCGAACTCGGGACCTTTGCCTTTCGCGGGCAAGTGCTCTACCATCTGAGCTACCGAAGCACGACTCACGTGCGGTACTCACAGCTTTACTTCTGCCAGTATCTCGCCTCCTACCTTCCAAACTTTACAGAAGCTCTCCTGCGAACCTTGCAGAACTAGCACTCCTGAAAGAAAGGATATAGCGGAGACATGGCTTAGCCACAGCCTGGGGATTGTTTCCAGAATGAGATTTTCACTCTGCAGCGGAGTGTGCGCTGATATGAAACTTCCTGGCAGATTAAAACTGTGTGCCCGACCGAGACTCGAACTCGGGACCTTTGCCTTTCGCGGGCAAGTGCTCTACCATCTGAGCTACCGAAGCACGACTCACGTGCGGTACTCACAGCTTTACTTCTGCCAGTATCTCGCCTCCTACCTTCCAAACTTTACAGAAGCTCTCCTGCGAACCTTGCAGAACTAGCACTCCTGAAAGAAAGGATATAGCGGAGACATGGCTTAGCCACAGCCTGGGGATTGTTTCCAGAATGAGATTTTCACTCTGCAGCGGAGTGTGCGCTGATATGAAACTTCCTGGCAGATTAAAACTGTGTGCCCGACCGAGACTCGAACTCGGGACCTTTGCCTTTCGCGGGCAAGTGCTCTACCATCTGAGCTACCGAAGCACGACTCACGTGCGGTACTCACAGCTTTACTTCTGCCAGTATCTCGCCTCCTACCTTCCAAACTTTACAGAAGCTCTCCTGCGAACCTTGCAGAACTAGCACTCCTGAAAGAAAGGATATAGCGGAGACACGGCTTAGCCACAGCCTGGGGATTGTTTCCAGAATGAGATTTTCACCCTGCAGCGGAGTGTGCGCTGATATGAAACTTCCTGGCAGATTAAAACTGTGTGCCCGACCGAGACTCGAACTCGGGACCTTTGCCTTTCGCGGGCAAGTGCTCTACCATCTGAGCTACCGAAGCACGACTCACGTGCGGTACTCACAGCTTTACTTCTGCCAGTATCTCGCCTCCTACCTTCCAAACTTTTCAGAAGCTCTCCTGCGAACCTTGCAGAACTAGCACTCCTGAAAGAAAGGATATAGCGGAGACATGGCTTAGCCACAGCCTGGGGATTGTTTCCAGAATGAGATTTTCACTCTGCAGCGGAGTGTGCGCTGATATGAAACTTCCTGGCAGATTAAAACTGTGTGCCCGACCGAGACTCGAACTCGGGACCTTTGCCTTTCGCGGGCAAGTGCTCTACCATCTGAGCTACCGAAGCACGACTCACGTGCGGTACTCACAGCTTTACTTCTGCCAGTATCTCGCCTCCTACCTTCCAAACTTTACAGAAGCTCTCCTGCGAACCTTGCAGAACTAGCACTCCTGAAAGAAAGGATATAGCGGAGACATGGCTTAGCCACAGCCTGGGGATTGTTTCCAGAATGAGATTTTCACTCTGCAGCGGAGTGTGCGCTGATATGAAACTTCCTGGCAGATTAAAACTGTGTGCCCGACCGAGACTCGAACTCGGGACCTTTGCCTTTCGCGGGCAAGTGCTCTACCATCTGAGCTACCGAAGCACGACTCACGTGCGGTACTCACAGCTTTACTTCTGCCAGTATCTCGCCTCCTACCTTCCAAACTTTACAGAAGCTCTCCTGCGAACCTTGCAGAACTAGCACTCCTGAAAGAAAGGATATAGCGGAGACATGGCTTAGCCACAGCCTGGGGATTGTTTTCAGAATGAGATTTTCACTCTGCAGCGAAGTGTGCGCTGATATGAAACTTCCTGGCAGATTAAAACTGTGTGCCCGACCGAGACTCGAACTCGGGACCTTTGCCTTTCGCGGGCAAGTGCTCTACCATCTGAGCTACCGAAGCACGACTCACGTGCGGTACTCACAGCTTTACTTCTGCCAGTATCTCGCCTCCTACCTTCCAAACTTTACAGAAGCTCTCCTGCGAACCTTGCAGAACTAGCACTCCTGAAAGAAAGGATACAGCAGAAGTAAAGCTGTGAGTACCGCACGTGAGTCGTGCTTCGGTAGCTCAGATGGTAGAGCACTTGCCCGCGAAAGGCAAAAGTCCCGAGTTCGAGTCTCGGTCGGGCACACAGTTTTAATCTGCCAGGAAGTTTCATATCAGCGCACACTCCGCTGCAGAGTGAAAATCTCATTCTGGAAACAATCCCCAGGCTGTGGCTAAGCCATGTCTCCGCTATATCCTTTCTTTCAGGAGTGCTAGTTCTGCAAGGTTCGCAGGAGAGCTTCTGTAAAGTTTGGAAGGTAGGAGGCGAGATACTGGCAGAAGTAAAGCTGTGAGTACCGCACGTGAGTCGTGCTTCGGTAGCTCAGATGGTAGAGCACTTGCCCGCGAAAGGCAAAGGTCCCGAGTTCGAGTCTCGGTCGGGCACACAGTTTTAATCCGCCAGGAAGTTTCATATCAGCGCACACTCCGCTGCAGAGTGAAAATCTCATTCTGGAAACAATCCCCAGGCTGTGGCTAAGCCATGTCTCCGCTATATCCTTTCTTTCAGGAGTGCTAGTTCTGCAAGGTTCGCAGGAGAGCTTCTGTAAAGTTTGGAAGGTAGGAGGCGAGATACTGGCAGAAGTAAAGCTGTGAGTACCGCACGTGAGTCGTGCTTCGGTAGCTCAGATGGTAGAGCACTTGCCCGCGAAAGGCAAAGGTCCCGAGTTCGAGTCTCGGTCGGGCACACAGTTTTAATCTGCCAGGAAGTTTCATTAACCTATACGTTTCACAAAGCACTTACCTCACAAAAATCTTCGTTCGTCTAATTACTCCAATACAGCGAGCGCCACTACTGCCAGATAAATAAAAGATTCAAACTACTGAAGGCACTAACTACTGATAGGCATAGTTAGCAAATGAAAGATTTTGATAGAGAGAGTATCTACGTTATAGAGAGTATCTACGTTAATAGTGTTCAAAAGTCATAATATATATAGCAGTTCATGACATCCATTCTTACAAATGTACTGTTTCTGATGGACACACGTCCAGATCATCCGCTCTCAAAAATCCGCCATCTCACTTCCCCACATCCACCACTGCTGGCGACTCACCTCCAACTGCCCAACGCTACGCGCTGTTAACAGCCAACAGCCCAACACGACAATGGCAGACAACAATGCAAACTAGCCACAGACTGCACAGCCAGTAATTTTCATACAGAGCACTACGTGGCGTTACCAATAAGAAAACATAAACAGCCTACTTACACCACGAATGCTCACAGCGGAGCACAACATTCAAGGAAAAGCCATTTCGTATAAATTGCTGGAGCTTGAAGATTCTCTACGGGCAACACACCCTGACGATGATGAGAATGTTAGTCATGCAGTGAAAACATGGCTACTCCTACAGGACAAGAGCTTTTACCAGCAGAGATTACATTCTCCTCCACAACGGTGGAATAAGGCCATAGAACGTGATGGAGACTACGTAGAATATAGGACATGGACAATACATTTTAATGTAAATTGTCGCCAAAATCTTACTCTTAGCAATAAATATGTTCTGAAAAAAAAGTGGGGTATTACTTATTGAACGACCCTCGTAATTTAGCTTGTGGTTTGAACCACATTTGTTATAACAGTTAGCTTTATAGAATTTCCATTTGTACACATTCACCATTTATAATCATGTAATAAAAAATAAAGAAATAAATCAGTAAATAATTATTGCCGTGGGAGAAAGTTTGGGAATAGTTACGGTCAACGTCACAAGAGGGATAGCTCACTCTTTTACGGCAGCATAAAAGTGGTTGTGCCAAGTAAGGGTAGAGTTGTTTAATAACGAGACAGATGCACAAAAAAAAGAGAGGGGCAGCTAAAGAAAAGTCGCTCCTGGGTCTCAGGTAGGTGCATCGGCTCAGGATCTAATTCGCCTGGCATTCCACGTAATAGCGTTTTTTATTAGCAATCATAACGTCCTTTGTCCAGGGCTCGAACCTAGCCACCGCTTAAATTTGGATTAATGATTAGCATTGGCGGCCCAAGGCCCTGTCAAAGACGGTGGAGGAGCGGACAGAGGTTCAAAGCCCTTTCTTGTCCTTGGTGCTGGAAGCTGCCCGTAAAGGCTGAAGAATCGATCAACGGTATGAGACTGCAGAAGACAATGGAAATCACTGGATTAGAGACACATAACCTGTATCCACAGAACATGTGGCCTGTACTTGAAAAGGTGTCATTCTGATTTCACCGCGGGCATTAGATTCCAGACTAGACCCCCATTCGGGCCTCCGTGAGGTGACTGAGAAGGGATAGGAGACCATGTGAAACTGACTGATTAACAAACGACAACATAATGTTCTACGAGTGGTGGCGTGGGATGTCAGAAGTCTGAACATGGCAGGGCAGCTAGAAAATCAGAAAAGGGAAACACTAAGGCTCAATCGAGACATAGTGGGGGTCAGTGAAATGAAATGGAAAGGAGGCTCCGATATCTGGTAGGACGAGTACAGAGTAATATCTACAGCAGCAGAAAATGATATAACTGAAGTAGGATTCATTATGAATAGGAAGGTATCTGAGTTACTGTGAAGAGTTCAGTGACAGGGTAGTTGTCACCAGAATCGACAGCAAACTAACACCAACAACGATAGTTCAGATATACATGCCGACATCTCACGCCGAAGATGAAGACATACAGAAAGTATATGATGATACTGAACGGGTAATTAAGTATGTAAAGAGAGAGAGGGGTATCTAACAGTCGTGGGTTACTGGAATACACTTTTAGGGGAAGGAGCACAAGAAAAGGTTACAAGAGAACATTGGCTTCGTAAAAGGAATAGGAGAGGAGGAAGACTAAATTCTGCAATAAATTTCAAATCGTAATAGCGAATATTCAGTTCAATAATAACAAGAGCTGGAGGTAAACTTAGAAAATGCCGGCAAACACAGGAAGATTTCGATTGGACTACATCATGGTCAGGCAGAGTTTCGGAAATCAGATATTGGATTGTAAAGCGTACCCAAGAGCAGATATTTCCCCAGGTCACATTTTGGTAATGATGAAGAGTAGGCTGTAATTTAGGACAGGAAGTCAGTAAGAATCAGTGGGCAAAGAAGTGGTTTACGGAAGAACAAAGGATCGAAAAGATACACTCGAATTTTTTCTGAAGCTATAGATACTGCGATAATGAACAGCTCTGTATGCAGTTCAGTTAATGACGAATAAACATCTCTAAAAAGGTAGTCACAGAAGTAGGAAGGAAAACTGTAGGTTTACGAAGATATCTGCGAAGAAATCGAGGGTAACGGAAGAAATACTTCACTTGATCGACGGAAGAAGGAAGTACAAAAATGTTCAGGGAAATTCAGCAATACGGATATACATGTCACTATGGATCGAAATAAAAAGGAAGTGCAGGGAAGATAAGGCGAAATGGCTGCATGAAAAATGCGAAGAAATCGGGTAAGAAATGGTTGTCGGAAGGACTGACAAAGCATATAGACACGTGAAAGGGCGGTAGCATTATGAATGCAATGGGATTTTCGTTGTTGAATGTAGAGAAGGGAGCGGGTAGGTGTAAAAGTACATTGAGCGCCAATATGAGGGGGAGGAGTTTTCTAGTGGTGTGATAGAAGAAGAAACAGGAGTCGACAGGGACGAGATAGGGGATCCAGTATAAGAATCAAAATTTAAAAGAGCTTGGAACAACTTAAGAATAGATAAGGCAGAAGGGGTCTCTAAAAATTATTCACGTTAGTGTGCAGAACGTATCGGACTGATGATATACCATCAGACTCTTGGAAAAACATTGACAACACAACTCCAAATATATCATGAGGATTATCACACGAGAATTATCATACAAGTAGTTTTTCAGTTCATCCATCCAAGTTGCTGGATAAGAAAACGGAGGATGTGTTGGATCCCAATCATTTTGGCTGTAGGGAATGTAAAAGTACCACAGAGGCAGTTCAGACGGAGTGGCTAGTACTGAAAAAAAAGTGAATAATAATTAAGACACGTTCATACGATCTATTTAC
This sequence comes from Schistocerca americana, assembly GCF_021461395.2. Taxonomy (NCBI): domain Eukaryota; kingdom Metazoa; phylum Arthropoda; class Insecta; order Orthoptera; family Acrididae; genus Schistocerca; species Schistocerca americana. Next base: position 195,933,027 of record NC_060122.1, on the reverse strand, counting down.
CTGTAAAAAGCGTCCGACAATGTAAAATGACGCAAGATGTTCCAAATTCCAAGAAAAGGAGGGTAAGCTATTGGGAAAGTTGGGTACTATACAATATGTACAAGAACGAGGACGAATCAATGACACTAGAACAACAAGAAAGAAGTACCCGAATTAAAAATGGTGTAAGGCAGAGATGTAGTCTTTCGCCCCTACTGTTTAATCTACACACACACAAAAAAAGTTTTGCTTCACCTCAGTTCGGAGTGTTCCAGAACCTGTACAGAAAACTGGAATAGAGATCAACATAAATATCATTTCCACGCTTTTTATTGCTCATGAAAACCACACTTGCATGATGTACCACCACACAGCGAGACCAGACTGCTGTACACACCGATACCTCTAATATCCAGTAGCACGTCCTACTGCATTGATGCATGCTTGAATTCGTCGTGGCATACAATCCACAAGTTCATCATGGCACTGTTGGTCCAGACTGTCCCACTCCTCAATTTCGATTCGGCATACATTCCTCAGGGTTGTTGATGCGTCACTCGTCCATAAAAAGCCCTTCTTCATCCGTCCCATGCACAGTCCATATGATTCATGTCTGGAGAACATGCTTTCCCCTCTAGTCGAGCGATGTCGTTATCCTGAAGGAAGTCAGTGCCTCGCCAATATGCTGCAAATATGGTTGCACTATCGGTCAGAGGATGGCATTAACGTATCGTACAGCCGTTACGGCGCATCCCATGACCAACAGCGGTGTTCGTCGGCCCCACAAAATGCCACCCCAAAGCAGCACGGAAGCTCCACCCGGCTGCACTCGCTGGTCAGTGTGTCTAAGGCGTTCACGATGACCCGGTTGCCTCGAAACACGTCTCCGACGATTGTCTGGTTGAAGGCATATGCGACACTCTTCGGTAAAGAGAACGTGATGCCAACCCTGAGTGGTCCATTTGAAATGTTATTGGGCCCATCTGTATCGCGCTGCATGGTGTCGTGGTTGCAAAGATGGACCTCGCCAAGGACGTAGGGAGTGAAGTTGCGCATCATGCAGCCTTTTGCGCACAGTTTGAGTCGTATCACGACGTCCTGTGGCTGCATGGAAAGCATTATTCAACATGTTGGCGTTGCTGTCAGGGTTCCTCCGATCCATAATCCGCAGGTAACGGTCATCCACTGCAGTAGTAGCACTTGGGCGGCTTGAGCGAGGCATGTCATCGACAATTCCTGCCTCTCTGTATCTCCTCCATGATCGAACAAAATCGTTTTGGTTCACGCCGACACGCCTGCACGCTTCCATTGCTGAGAGCCGTTCCTGGCGCAAAGTAACAATGTGCACACGATGTGACCGCGGTATTGACCGTCTAGGCATGGTTGAACTACAGACAACACGAGCTGGGTACCTCCTTCCTGGCGGAATGACGAACAGATCGGCTGTCGGACCCCATCCGTCTAATAAGCGCCGCTCTTTTACGGTTGTTTACATCTTAGGGCGGATGTAGTGACATCTCTGAACAGTCAAAGGGATAGTGCCGTGATGCAGTGTCAACAGTCAACGTCTATCTCCCGAAGTTCTGGGAACTTTGTTTGATGTGTGTATATCGAAGAAGCAGTGACGGAAATAAAAGAAAGTTTCATGTGTGGGCTTAAAATCTTGAGCAACGGGATATCAATGATAAGATTCGCTAGTGGCATTGCTATCCTAAGTGCAAGTGAAGAAGGATTATAGGATGTGCTGAATGGAGTGAACAGTCCAATGAGTACAGAAATTGGACTGAGAGTGAACTGAAGAAAGAGGAAAGTAATGAGAAATTCAGAAATGAGAGCAGCGAGAAACTTAACATCAGGATTGGTGATCAGGAAGTAGATAAACTTAAGGAATTCTGCTCTCTAGGCAGCAAGACATCTGCGAGTAACTTCCATGGTCCTGGAGGGAGCTCCAGAAAGTAGAAACTATAGAGGAAGACAGAGTCTGGAATACATACAGCAAATAATTAAGGATGTGTGATGCAAGGGCTACACTGAGATGGGGAGATTGGCACAAGAGAGGAATCCGTGGTGGCTGCATCAATCGACTCAGAAGACTTACAAAAAAAAAAAAAAAAGAAAGAAAATATTCAGCACTGGGCATATTACTCAGTAAGTATAATAAAATCAGTATCAGTAATGTAGCTAAGGCTGGCTCCCAGTTCAAAAGTAATTGTTAATCAGCTCTGCAGCCGCCGAAAAATCGAATTTGATGCTGGCAGTAAAACGAGAAATAGGGAAAATTTGAAAAATGTAGAATGGCATTTGCAGAAAAATTAAAAACTGAAGATTACTGTGCCGAGAATTTAAAAACGCAAGATGGCGAGATTAGTATGGAATTCAAAAGAAGGAATATAGTGGGACTAGCACAGTTGCCCCACTCTAACCTATGACAGCATAGTGTTTTAGTGGGCATTGTGTGAAGGAAACCAATCACAATGTAGCAACGAAATTAAACAAGATCCATTTTAGTTGCATACAAATTGTGCCATTTTCATAGCTATTTCAAATCACACACTGAAAATATATCTAACCTCCAAATGAATTGCCTAAAAAAGTGGTTCAAACGGTTCTGAGGACTATGCGACTTAACTTCTGAGGTCATCAGTCGCCTAGAACTTAGAACTAATTAAACATAACTAACCTAAGGACATCACACATATCCATGCCCGAGGCAGGATTCGAACCTGGACCATAGTGGTCGCTCGGTTCCTGACTGTAGCGCCTAGAACCGCACGGCCACTCCATCCTGCAACTGCCTAAAATAACGCCTTGTTTCAAAATCAGTATTATATGAGGTTACTTGAAGCCATGTGTAAATGTAGTGGCTACAATCAAAATAATTTGTTTTGAAATTTGTTTTAGAGATCTGTGATTTCATTGCTTCCTGTAGTGGATGTTTTTCTATAACTTATAAGGTCGTTTTTTTGTAATTTCTCTTGTTTGCTTTAATGGTATCTTTGTGAATAGGTTTGTAATAGCAAACGAAATAAGTTTCCAATTTTGTTGTATTTGTATTAATTTTGTGCAATCTACTAATGTTCTCGAGCTTTTATAGTTCACTTTTTGTTGTAGGTAAACAGCATGGAACGAAAAATTTACAACACTTCAATTAAACAACTTGTAGTCATAGCGTTATGAGAAAACTTCCAATAAGGAAAGACAATAAACTGTCAATAAAATTGAAAAAGTAATTACAGAAAAATATGCAACAATCAAATGCAAATCGACAACAATATTCTCAAGACCATAAATCAGAAACTACAACAACAAAACGCAATTCCTATAAAATCTGATAAAGGGAGCAAATTAGTTATTATAAATCACAATGGATATGTAGACAAATTAATGACTTTTTTCAGAGACAACAAGATTAGAGAGTAGTTAATCAACTCAACAAACAAATATTTCACACAAACAAAGAAATGCATTAAAAACTGTGACATAATTTCAATAGACCCACATACACCAACAACAATATTATATTCAACCTAAGATACACAAACATTTAATTCCAATCCACCTGATTATTAACTGTATTGACAGCCCGTCTTGTTTGATGAGTAAAACATAAAGCGTTACTAACCAAACTGTATACCTGTAACAAAACGTACACCATTAGAAACTAGACAACATTAGTACATGCCATAAAAGACATACTAGTACTTAGATATTACAAACCTATAACGAAGCATGCCAGTACAGCAAATAACAAATTATAGAATGTTACTCTCTAAAGTGTAGAGACACATCCTTCACAGGAACCAGTCTCCTAAAACTAACTGTAAATTAAAACTATTCTGAATTGAACCACTAAATTTATACATAAGCTGATGGAGTAGCAGAGGGAAATAACCGCAGACATATTTATCAGCAAACTGGAAGAAAAATTTTGTCCAATTGGTCATTACTCTACAGAATTATATATTACCATTGTTATGTAGACGACACTTTGATACCAATATATGCAAACGACGAAAATATCTTATAGCATCACCAAGAGCTCAACAGTTTGCATTCATAAATTAAATTCAAAATGGAAACAGAAGCAAATAAATCCATAAATTATCTCAACAGTAAAATCAGCAACATTAACAATCATTACCTCTCTGATCAACATAATTAAATAATTCTTATCACCCAAAATCGCAAAAACACACCTATTTTAACTCAATGATCAATAGAACCATCAATTTAATACTGAAACATAAAAAAATGAGCTTAGAATTCTCCAGTACATTGGTCAACAAAATAATTTCAGCCCAAATATAGTGCACAAAAAACCAGCCCCTGCACAAGGACATTAAACTAACAAAAGAAGAATCTAACAAAAAATCATCACTTGTACCAACAATAAATTTGGGACAAATGACGAATAAAATAAATCCAACTCTTACACAAAACAGACATAGGATTATCCTTCGGAACAAACAACAATCTAGAGACGAGAATTCGATCAGGAGAAACCAAAATTCTTGATTTTGCCTACGCAAGCATTCAAAAATTCTTGTAACGATCGCCCGCATCTCGTGGTCGTGCGGTAGCGTTCTCGCTTCCCACGCCCGGGTTCCCGGGTTCGATTCCCGGCGGGGTCAGGGATTTTCTCTGCCTCGTGATGGCTGGGTGTTGTGTGCTGTCCTTAGGTTAGTTAGGTTTAAGTAGTTCTAAGTTCTAGGGGACTTATGACCACAGCAGTTGAGTCCCATAGTGCTCAGAGCCATTTTGAACCTTGTAACGATTGCGCTAAATTCTGTATTGAGAAGAGGGAGACGAAGACCTCGGCCTAATGAAAGAAGAAGAGAGAAGAGCTCCTCACGACGTCAGAGGTGTTCGGTAACTCAGTCCAGGTTCTAACCAGAGCTTCTGCCGCTGTGTAGAGGTGCCAGAATACGCGAGCTCTCCCTCTATCTTATAAAGTAATTGAGGAAGTGGGTATTTTATCAAAATCCGGTCGTTTTACAAAAGTTTTGCTGCCATTTCTTCGTGTGATTTTTCAACTAGATATACAGAAGGATATCTCATTGTTACGAGTATGTTGTACTGTAGAAACATCCTGTTACAGACAGCAGCATGTCACCTTCCAGCAGATACATTCTTGATCTAGTCTCCTGATGGGCTCGAATTTAGTCTACGTGTTTTCTCTCCTTGCCTCCCTCTCCATTCAGCATCCACCTACGAACACCAACCTTCCCCTGCTTGCGTCTAATGCACTTATCTCCCTTTCTGTGTCTGACACTACCTCAGAATGCACCTCTGATAGTGTTCTAATGATCTGGATGGGTGGGACGTCTGTTTCCTGGGCAGACGACCCCGTTTCTGAGGGTGGACGGTCTGGAGGTGCACAGAGCTCCTTGTGCGTCACCAAGCTTGTATTGCTCGTCCTCCTAACGATGGGAGCTTTGCGAACTTTTCAGATAGCCACTGTCAATGTCAATATCATTCTTATGAGCCCGTACTGGCATTACTTCATGAAATGATGTATGCTGTGGACGTTGACTTTGCCCTCCTCCAGGAGATGCATGATTCAACCTTTTGTAGTCTCCATAGCTTTACGGCACGCGCCTCCCATGCGTCCCCCGCAGCTAACGGGATGGTGATACTCCTATGTGACGGTGCCCTCGCTGATGTGATTGCCTCTCTCCCTGATGCCAGATGTGTGGCTCTCACGTTTGGTGGCCTGACGATCATCAGAATCTAGATCGTGTCGCCCCCATGAACGTTCTATTTTCATCTCTGAGGCAGTCACGCCTTTGTTCCTGGGTCGGCAAGAAGCGCTAATGATGGTAGGCCGTTTCACCTCCATTCAGGCGCCTAAAGACCATCTGCCACGTCGCTCTCTGTGCGCAGCGCTAGCGACAATTCTCCAGTACCTCTACGTTTGATAACAATCGTCTGGCTTTTACATATTTCACTAGCCATTCTTCCTGTCGCCTCGATCGTTTTATATCTCCCGCGATGTTGGCGACGGGTGCAAGTTGCTGTAGTCTGGCCTATTATATTCTCTGACCATAATGCACACATCTGTGCCATTCATTTCTGCCTGCAAAGAGTGTGGAGCGGCCGGGGACAACGGAAAATGAACACGATCCATCTTTCCTTTCCTGACTGCCGGCAGCTCTTTGAGACAACGTGGACAGCCTGTGTTGTTTCAGTGATGCGTAACAGTCTGCCCTACCTTGGTGGATCCTCGGTCCAAAGCCTGCCTTCAGCAATGCCTTGATCGGTTACAGAAGGGAAGTGACGGCCTGGCAGCGACGAACCCTGCTTCACCATTCTCCGTGAATGCACTACGACGTGTATTCGCCAGAGTTTCAGGCAGTCAGGCGATAATGAATTGGGCCAAGACACAGATCACATCCCTCTCTCGATGTCACCTTGAAGGAGCTACGGTCAGAGCACACGCACATAATAGGTTGTGCAGGACTGTCCATGTATGTACCACAATGTAGTGGAATGCTGCCACCATCGGAGGACTCTGGTTAATGTTCTTATGATGTAGATACCCCTTCCATCTTCCCTGTACTCTGCACAACGTCACCATCCTTCCAACATTACGGCGGTCTCCCAACTCTCGTTTATGAGTCGGTTCCTGGGGATGCAATGATGGTTCTGCTTGCTGACGTCACAGAGAACGAAGTCCATGATGCCATCCAGGCGGGTACTACAAAGAAGTCGCCTGGCCCCTACGGAGCACTGCCTCATCTCACATATATAATAAGAGATATGGAAGCCGTGCATTCTTTCATCTGTCAAGGGTCAACCACCCGTGATCAGAAAGCGATAAAGACGATATAAGAAGACGGAACCCGCTAACGTGAGTGGCTGTTTAGAAGCTCACCTAGATCTGGCAGAACAGAGCTATAGCGAACACCACAAAGGTCCGGCTTGTTGAAATACTTGTGATTTCGGTCTTCTTCATGTTGCGAAACGTGTACCGTTAGAGTGTTGTCAGACATTTCGTCCCCGGACTGCTCCAGTGTGGACGGAAATTTGTTGGAACCTTATGTCACCTATCGTGTAGATCCCAGACGGTTTGCTCGACAGTATCCACATTCCTATCAGCAAGCGTCGGATACATCACGAATATGCGATTACCTCCCATTGAATTTGTTCAACAGTGTCATGAAGATCTTTACCTGGCTGCTGGTTGCACAGGGTAAACGAACAGGCCAGTACATGGTTTTCCTGATCAAAGTTCTTAAGCAGACGCCAATATCATCCGCACTGCCCTCTGTCACTATCGAGACTTAATAGCTCTTGTTCACGCTCGTCATCTGCACTTTTGGCAGCTCTTGATCTCAGTCAAGCTTTCGATCCGGTCGATCGCGACTACCCGGAAGGACTGCTCCAAAGTATGGGATACCCGATACTACTATCGACATCTTTTTCATGAAGTTACATCCCGTGTCCTCTACAATATCCGTCTCACTTCTCCCATCTTGATCCATCGTTCAGTGCATTAAGGCTGCCTAATCTCCTGCGCTGTTCTATGCTTACACATTGCTCTGCGGCCTTTGTCAGTGGCTATTTGAGTTGTATCTCGGTAGTGATGTGTTCGTTCATATGCACTGGTTATGTGGACCATCTCGTCATCACAGGCTCGGGTTAACCCCGAACGTAAAGCTTCTGGTAGCTGCCTTAACGTCCGCAAATCGAGCACCAGGGCTATAGGTGAAGGTGCTTCATGGGGAAAGCGATGTTCCATTGTGTGTAGCTGCTGTTCTCAGATGTGTAGGCCTTGATCACGCACGAATACCCTCAACTGGCGACGCTTACAGTCCCAAATACGAGACGGGCTCCCACGTCATCGTTTACGACCCTCGAACTTCTGCAATAGATACAATATGTGGTTATCTGTTTGGCATCACATATCCCCTGCCAGTCACAGGCAAGCCACATTCCAATGTCGATGGCCCACTGCATGTTAGCGGTATTGGTCTGTTTGCCACAGCTTGCTGTTCCAGATATGGTATGAGACCCTCACCTACTCACAGTTCAGAGCCGGTTTAGGCCTGCATCATGCCCCTGGCAGAGCGATAGCCATTTTCGTCAGCTCTCAAATGGTGTTGTGGCGCTGTTGTCCCATGCCTTAGAGTTGCTGGAACCTGGAGGCTGGAGGCACCACGCTCTCTCTAAGTCCCTATACAGCTTTCGGACGACCTGCCACCCTTCTTTTGCTTTCGCTATTTTTTCGTTGAACTGAGCTACTGTATTTCCATACTGCGATACTGCCAACGCGCTTGACATCCGCGAAGGCGATCTATGGCTTTCTTCAGCAGCACAGGTCACTGAATGTGGCTACGGAGAAGCATCCCTAGATCGACTGGCGCGCCGTCTGGCGATCGGTGTGCGCTTCTTGCATTGCCGCAGACGTCCAGTTTGCATGGTACCTTACTGTCAATGTGAACCAAGTACGCCGGTCACGCCTTCACTGGATTCACCTTGCAGACAACCCACTGTGTATCACCTGTGGTGCTCTGGACACGGAAGAGGGTCACCTTTTGTGGGAATCGGCGACAAGCGCTGGCCCTAATTACCCGCACGACTCCTCATCAGGTACCTCCTCACCCACTCGTCTTTGCGGACTGAGGATACTTTCCACAAACGAAGACAAACTCCGTGGAGTCGATTTGCGGACACGCAGTTCACTACTTGTTTGATGATGGCGGAAAAAATGTCCTTGATTTTTAACGCTTCCTTAATGAACGTCATTGTGGAGTTATCTGCAATCCCAAATACAGACCATTTTTCTCCAGGTTCCTTTCCAGTGCCTTTCTCTGTCCACTACAGAGATGGGGCGTTACTGCAAAGAGCAGTTGATCCTGCCTTTTCCACCTTTTAGAAGCAGTTATTCTCTAGTCATCGGTATGCTCTCACTAGGCGTCGATATTCTCGCAGAATACAGAGACTGGAAACCCCATCCTATTCGCGACGTCGCTTTCCTGCTCTTCTCGGTGCTATTAACAACGATAAAAGAAAGAAGGAAAGAAAATTTAATAAATAAATCATTGATGTTCTTTCTACCTTTACTCCATGTTCCCTATGCTTTCCTGGCTCTCTTGAGGGAGGAAACTGGAGATGTTGGCCAGGCTTCGGGTTGCGACTCGTGCCCAGTTTGCTCTCGCCCCCTCCTTTGGGACCAAGGAATGTCCCTTGGAAGGAAACAAGGTCAGAGCATACACCTAGTGAGCAGAAACCCTCGTTCCAATCCAAGTCTGCCAAAAAGTATCAACTTACCCCTTTGTGCCGGCCGAAGTGGCCCATCGGTTCTAGGCGCTTCAGTGTGGAACCGGGAGACCGTTACGGTCGCAGGTTCGAATCCTGCCTCGGGCATGGATGAGTGTGATGTCCTTAGGTTAGTTGGGTTTAAGTAGTTCTAAGTTCTAGGGGACTGATGACCTCAGATGTTAATTCCCATAGTGCTCAGAGCCACTTGAACCATTTTTTTACCCCTTTGTCTTAAATTAAGGCCTACTCGCAACCAATGTCTGTAATTCCTTTGTGCTTTATTTCTTGTTTGTCTTACTTCTGTCAATGTTCAGCAGTACTTTCTATGATTCTGCTGTGTATCTACGACATTTGACATGATGGGAAAAAACTGATTTAACCAGAGAACGTTACACTCCAAAATTAGCTAAATGTTTTGCAAACCATATGCAGAAATAGATTTTAAAAAGTTGACTAGTGCTATTAATAAATTGACAGAATAAGTGACGTTTCTGAAAAGAATCTCCTCATCATCGCAAATTGTAATGCTTACCGCAGAACTTCGATCTCATGAACCACGCGTCTGCATCACAGATGGTTGCCAGCTTCTATCGAAGCCTGCTGAAGAGGTACACAAACCTTCTTTGTTTGAACTCTCTGTCTGCTCGCTGCGCTTCCTCTGTGTCCCCAGCCATGGGCCTTCCATTCATGATTATTTGTCTATATTTTCTCTGTCCAAAGAAATGGAATATTTTTTGGTTGACACGAGAAGAGATTATCCTGGAGATACTGACTTGCTCAGTAAGGGACACCTTTGTTCTCCCTTGGGTCCATTTTATGAAACGTACCCTGTGGCAGCACCAAAGCTCGAATACATCAATAAGCTGCTTCGGTCGCAACCATAAGTAAAGCGAAAACCACGAGTGTTTCGAAAAGGCGAACCTTTGTGGTGTTCGTTATCGCTCTTTTCTGCCACATCCAGGTGAGTTTCTAAAGATTCACACGCATCTGCGTGATCCGTCTATTTATCTCAACTTTACTGCTCTCTGTGCCACAGATGGTTGACCCAAGAAAGGTGAAAGAATTCCCGGCTTCCATTCCTTTCAATCTACCTTTTTGCTGATCCTGTGCTCATAGATAATCTATCGTTAGTTCGGACTTGCTATGATGGATGACTAATCGATCAGATAGATTAATGTTCTTTAGTCTTGTTAGTAGTCCAGCTTGTTCATCTTCCCTTCTGACTAAAAACATGGTGTCTCTCTTCGATCTGGAATAGAAGGTCATAACAATACAGGGTGATTCAGTTGAGCTTATCGATATCATTGTATGCAACCCGCGATTGTATAACTGGCCTTCGATAACCACGCGCGAGATATTTATATCCTCTCGCCCAATACGTAAAAACTATTAGTCGCACAGAAAAATAGAACAGGACCGTAACTTACTTGCCACATTAAAACTGTGTGTTTCAGACGAGACACGAATTCGAGAAAATTGCCTTTTGTGGGCAACTGCTCTACCAACTCAGCAACCTAACCACAACTCGCAAACCCTCCTCGTAGCTTTATTTCCGCTAATACCTCGTCTCATGCCTTACAAACTTCGCGGAGGATTTCCTGCAAAACTTGGAAGAGTAGCTCTCCTGGAAGAAAGCATACTGCGAGGACATGTCTTGGCCACCGCCTCAGTGATGTTTCCAAAATGGTTTTTGGAAGATAAGAGACGAGGTACTGACGGAAGTAAAGCTCTGGGGACGCTGCCTGAGTCATGCTTTGGTAGCTCAGTTGGTAGAGTACTTTTTCAAGAAAGGCAAAGTTCCCGAGGTCGAGTCTCGTTGTGGCACACAGTTTTATTTTGCCAGGAAGTTCCACATCAGCGCACACTCCGCTGCAGAGTGAAAATTTCAGTCTAGAATTGGACCGTTTTGTAGGAAATTTAATGTAGTCAAATGTAGTCTCGGGGTACGTCTTCAATGAAGGCCACGTTTTTCGAGTTATCAAGAAAAACGTACAATATTGACCTTCGAGCTCGCCTCCACAATCACACTCATTCCTCACCAGTGAGGATGTCTAGTATATCGTTCGTGGCACCCCCTCCTACCACTGAACAAAAATTTCCGACTACAACGGCTATTCCCTCTCTATTTATATACGTTACCAGCATCGTCAGACATTTCGTTAACACAATTAATTTAAACGTTCCCATGAGGATAATGAAGGAAAACCGACATTTATAGAAGTTACACTAAAACAAATCACATTGACAGTTTTATCCAAACTTAACCCACGCAAGCACAATAGTTCCGTAGTCAGAAGGCCTGTCGAATGTAACAATGTCTTTGTTTATTCTATGCTGATAAAATTCACAAAACTATGAATCAAAATTTACAGAAACGTCAGTTTTATAATTTGTAAGTGCTCGACAAAGCCGCTGGCGTAATAATACCAGTAAGTAGAAGCAAAGATGTTGAATGTGAGAAGTAGTTCGTGCAGTCGTAAATTTTTGTAAGATGGTAGGACGGAGTGCTGTGAACAGCATCCTAGAAAACCACAAAGTGTGCGAATGGGGGTGTGTTTGAAGGTAATTTTTGTACTATTTCTTGCATAGCTAGAAAACTACAGCCTGTACTCGAGAACTACATTAAATTGCCTACAAAATGATAGTGTTCATTTTTTCTGTAAGACTTCTACACTGATTAGTCAGAATATAAATACCACGTATCTACCCTACTGGCCATTAAAATTGCTACACCACGAAGGTGATGCGCTACAGTCGCAAAAATTAACCAACGGGAAGATAATGCTGTGATATGCAAATGATTAGCTTTTCAGAGCATTCACACAAGGTTGGCGCCGGTTGCGACACCTACAACGTGCTGACATGAGGAAAGTTTCCAACCGATTTCTCATACACAAACAGCAGTTGACCGGCGTTGTCTTGTGAAACGTGGTTGTGATGCTTCGTGTAAGGAGGAGAAATGCGTACCATCACGTTTCCGAAATTGATAAAGGTCGGATTGTAGCCTATCGCGATTGCGGTTTCACGTATAGTGACATTGATGCTCGCGTTGGTAGAGATCCAATGACTGTTAGCAGAATATGGAATCGGTGGGTTCAAGAGGGTAATACGGAACGCCGTGCTGGATCCAAACGGCCTCGTATCACTAGCAGTCGAGATGAGAGGCATCCGCATGCCTGTAACGGATCGTACAGCCACGTCTCATTCCCGAGTCAACAAATGGGGAAGTTTGCAAGACAACAACCATCTGCACGAACAGTTCGACGACGTTTGCAGCAGCATGGACTATCATCCCGGAGACCATGGCTGCGGTTACCCTTGACGCTGCATCACAGGCAGGAGCGCCGGCGATGGTGTACTCAACGACGAAACTGGGTGCACGAATGGCAAAACGTCGTTTTTTCCGAAGAATACAGGTTCTGTTTAGAACATCATCATGGTCGCATCAGTGTTTGACGACATCGCGGTGAACGAACATTGGAAGCGTGTATTCGTCATCACCATACTGGCGTATCACCCGGCGTGATGGTATTCGATGCATTTCGTTACATTTCTAGGTCACCTCTTGTTCGCATTGACGGCACTTTGAACAGTGGACGTTACATTTCAGATGTGTTACGGCCCGTGGTTCTACAATCCATTAGATCCCAGCGAAACGCTACATTTCAGCAGGACAATGCTCGACCGCGTGTTGCAGGTCCTGTACGGGCCTTTCTGGATACAGCAAATGTTCGACTGCTGCCCTGGCAAGCACATTTTACAGATATATCACCAATTGAAAACGTCTGGTTAATGGTGGCCGAGCGACTGGCTCGTCACAATACGCCAGTCACTACTCTTGATGAACTGTGTGGTATCGCGTTGAAGCAGCATGGGCAGCTGTACCTCTACGCGCCATTCAAGCTCTGTTTGACTCAATGGCCAGGCGTATCAAGGCCGTTATTACGGCCAGAGGTGGCTGTTCTGGGTACTGGTTTCTCTGGATCTATGCACCCAAATTGCGTGAAAATGTAATCACACGTCAGTTTTAGTATAATATATATCCGATGAATACCTGTTTATCATCTGCGTTTCTTCTTGGTGTATCAAGTTTAATGGCCAGTAGTGTAATAGCTGGCACGTAAACTTTGGCACTAATAACAGCGGTGACGTGTCATTGCATGGTAGCAATGAGGACTTTGTAGGTCGCAGGAGGGAGTTGGCACTACGTCCACACACAGAACTCACCTAAATTCCCGTAAATTCCGGGGAGGTGACGATGAGCTCTGACGCCACGTTCAAACGTGTCCCATATGTGATCGATCGGGTTCATATCTGGCGACTTAGGGTGGCAGCACAAGAACTGGAACTCACCGCTGTATTACTCTAATCACTCCATCACACTCCCGGCCTTATGACGTGGCGCATTAGCTTCCTGAAGAATGCAACTGCTATCGGGAAACATGATTGCCATGAAGGGGTGTATGTGGTTTCCAACCAGTTTACGATACCCCTTGGCAGTCAGGTGCCTTGCAACTGGTCCACTGGACTCATGGATGCCCAGGAGAATGTTCTTCATGTGGTGTCACCGCCAGACACCACACTCGCTAGGTGGTAGCCTTTAAATCGGCCAGGCGGGGTCAGAGATTTTCTCTGCCTCGTGATGGCTGGGTGTTGTGTGATGTCCTTAGGTTAGTTAGGTTTAAGTAGTTCTAAGTTCTAGGGGACTGATGACCTAAGATGTTAAGTCCCATAGCGCTCAGAGCTATTTGAACCATTTTTTTTTTTTTAAATCGACAGCGGTCCATTAGTATACGTCGGACCCGCGTGTCGCCACTATCATTGATTGCAGACCGAGCGCCGCCACACGGCAGGTCTAGAGAGACTTCCTAGCACTCGCCCCAGTTGTACAGCCGACTTTGCTAGCGATGGTTCACTGACAAATAATGCTCTCATTTGCCGAGACGATATTTAGCAAAGCCTTCAGCTACGTCATTTGCTACGACCTAGCAAAGCGCCATTACCAGTTACTATTGATGCTGTAAAACATGTACCGTCAAGAGCGATGTTCACCATTTACGGATTAAAGTTAAGTATTCCAACAGCTACGTCCTTTTTTGCTAAAGTCTAACTTCCTTGTCCTGTTCCAGACGTCACGCCAGCCTGCGTGAGGTAAAAAACGTGCCTTTCGGCTTCCTCTCATAGTGGGTTGGCTCTCTTGCCAATCCACAACACTTCACATCGTAGTGGAGCCGCTGCCAGCTTGTCTTCGTCCTGCGGTGCAGGTGTCAAGGAGCTGTATCCCTGGAAGGTGCCGGGTTCTTGCTATCCCATGACGAAGTTACAATGATTCATCAGACCATTCAGCGCTCTGCAACTGCGGCAAAGCCTAATACCGATGATCATGTGTCTTTTTCTGTCGTAGCTGCTAATGCCGTGGTGTTAACATTGCCAAATGCTTGGGTCATTGGCTGTGGAGGCCTAGTGTTCTGTGCACTGTGTGTTCAGACACACTTGTACTCTGCCCAGCAATAAAGTCTGATGTCAGTTCCGCCACAGTTCGCCGCCTGTCCTCTTTTACTTGTATGCCCGGCCCACGACGTCCGGCGTCTGTAATGAGGTGTGAGGCCACCCAACCCCCACGACGTTTGGACGAGGTGTCATCTTGGTTTCACCACGTATTGAAGACACTCGCCGCAACATACATCTAACTCCCGACAAGTCGCTTCTGATCGAACTTCCAGGCAATTAACATTTCCCTTCGGTCCAACTCTGATGGATCTACATCTACATCTACATCTATACTCCGCGAGCCACCTTACGGTGTGTGGCGGAGGGTACTTATTGTACCACTATCTGATCCCCCCTTCCCTGTTCCATTCACAAATTGTGCGTGGGAAGAACGACTGCTTGTAAGTCTCCGTATTTACTCTAATTTCTCGGATCTTTTCGTTGTGATCATTACGCGAGATATATGTGGGCGGTAGTAATAAGTTGCCCATCTCTTCCCGGAATGTGCTCTCTCGTAATTTCGATAATAAACCTCTCCGTATTGCGTAACGCCTTTCTTGAAGTGTCCGCCACTGGAGCTTGTTCAGCATCTCCGTAACGTTCTCGCGCTGACTAAATGTCCCCATGACGAATCGCGCTGCTTTTCGCTGGATCATGTCTATCTCTTCTATTAATACAACCTGGTAAGGGTCCCATACTGATGAGCAATACTCAAGAATCGGACGAACAAGCGTTTTGTAAGCTACTTCTTTCGTCGATAAGTCACATTTTCTTAGAATTCTTCCTATGAATCTCAACCTGGCGCCTGCTTTTCCCACTATTTGTTTTATGTGATCATTCCACTTCAGATCGCTCCGGATAGTAACTCCTAAGTATTTTACGGTCGTTACCGCTTCCAATGATTTACCACCTATGGCATAATCGTACTGGAATGGATTTCTGCCCCTATGTATGCGCATTATATTACATTTATCTACGTTTAGGGAAAGCTGCCAGCTGTCGCACCATGCATTAATCCTCTGCAGGTCCTCCTGGAGTACGTACGAGTCTTCTGATGTTGCTACTTTCTTGTAGACAACCGTGTCATCTGCAAATAGCCTCACGGAGCTACCGATGTTGTCAACTAAGTCATTTATGTATATTGTAAACAATAAAGGTCCTATCACGCTTCCCTGCGGTACTCCCGAAATTACCTCTACATCTGCAGATTTTGAACCGTTACGAATGACATGTTGTGTTCTTTCTTCTAGGAAATCCTGAATCCAATCACAAACCTGGTCCGATATTCCGTAAGCTCGTATTTTTTTCACTAAACGTAAGTGCGAAACCGTATCAAATGCCTTCCTGAAGTCCAGGAATACGGCATCAATCTGCTCGCCAGTGTCTACGGCACTGTGAATTTCTTGGGCAAATAGGGCGAGCTGAGTTTCACATGATCTCTGTTTGCGGAATCCATGTTGGTTATGATGAAGGAGATTTGTATTATCTAAGAACGTCATAATACGAGATCACAAAACATGTTCCATTATTCTACAACAGATTGACGTAAGCGAAATAGGCCTATAATTATTCGCATCTGATTTATGACCCTTCTTGAAAATGGGAACGACCTGCGCTTTCTTCCATTCGCTAGGTACTTAACGTTCTTCCAGCGATCTACGATAAATTGCTGATAGAAAGGGGGCAAGTTCTTTAGCATAATCACTGTAGAATCTTAAGGGTATCTCGTCTGGTCCGGATGCTTTTCCGCTACTAAGTGATAGCAGTTGTTTTTCAATTCCGATATCGTTTATTTCAATATTTTCCATTTTGGCGTCCGTGCGACGGCTGAAGTCAGGGACCGTGTTACGATTTTCCGCAGTGAAACAGTTTCGGAACACTGAATTCAGTATTTCTGCCTTTCTTCGGTCGTCCTCTGTTTCGGTGCCATCGTGGTCAACGAGTGACTGAATAGGGGATTTAGATCCGCTTACCGATTTTACATATGACCAAAACTTTTTAGGGTTCTTGTTTAGATTGTTTGCCAATGTTTTATGTTCGAATTCGTTGAATGCTTCTCTCATTGCTCTCTTTACGCTCTTTTTCGCTTCGTTCAGCTTTTCCTTATCAGCTATGATTCGACTACTCTTAAACCCATGATGAAGCTTTCTTTGTTTCCGTAGTACCTTTCGTACATGATTGTTATACCACGGTGGATCTTACCCCTCGCTTTGGACCTTAGTCGGTACGAACTTATCTAAGGCGTACTGGACGATGTTTCTGAATTTTTTCCATTTTTGTTCCACATCCTCTTCCTCAGAAATGAACGTTTGATGGTGGTCACTCAGATATTCTGCGATTTGTGCCCTATCACTCTTGTTAAGCAAATATATTTTCCTTCCTTTCTTGGCATTTCTTATTACACTTGTAGTCATTGATGCAACCACTGACTTATGATCACTGATACCCTCTTCTACATTCATGGAGTCGAAAAGTTCCGGTCTATTTGTTGCTATGAGGTCTAAAACGTTAGCTTCACGAGTTGGTTCTCTAACTATCTGCTCGAAGTAATTCTCGGACAAGGCAGTCAGGATAATGTCACAAGAGTCTCTGTCCCTGGCTCCAGTTCTGATTGTGTGACTATCCCATTCTATACCTGGTAGATTGAAGTCTCCCCCTATTACAATAGTATGATCACGAAACTTCTTCACGACGTTCTGCAGGTTCTCTCTGAGGCGCTCAACTACTACGGTTGCTGATGCAGGTGGTCTATAGAAGCATCCGACTATCATATCTGACCCACCTTCGATACTTAACTTAACCCAGATTATTTCACATTCGCATTCGCTAATAACTTCACTGGATATTATTGAATTCTTTACTGCTATAAATACTCCTCCACCATTGGCGTTTATCCTATCCTTGCGGTATATATTCCATTCTGTGTCTAGGATTTCGTTACTGTTCACTTCCGGTTTTAACCAACTTTCCGTTCCTAATACTATATGCGCACTATTTCCTTCAATAAGAGATACTAATTCAGAAACCTTGCCCTGGATACTCCTGCAGTTTACCAATATTACGTTAACTTTTCCTGTTTTTGGTCTCTGAGGACGGACGTTCTTTATCAACGATGATAATGTCCTCTCTGGTAAGCCGTCAGGTATTTTATCGTTTCGCCCAAGGGGGGGTCCCTCTAACCTAAAAATCACGGGCCTTCCCCGTTCGACACACAGACAGCGCGCTCATTGGTATTACATGCACTGTGCGTGTGTCTGATCAGCAGTCATTCCCCGTCAGGTGATGTTGCTATTGCCTGGACGGATTTATGTCGATGGTAGAGCGGAGGTCATAATTTTCAGGCCGAGTGGTCCTAGACGCCAAAGTGTGGAACCGTGAGATCGCTACGGTCACAGGTTCGAATCCTGCCTCGGGCGTGGGTGTGTCTGATGTTCTTAGGTTAGTTAGGTTTAAGTAGGTTCTAAGGTCTAGGGGCTGAAGACCTCAGAAGTTAAGTCCCATAGTGCTCAGAATCATTTGAACGATTTGACCCATAATTTTCAGGCTGATTAGTGCAATACGCGCGCAGTGAGCGAGAGGATATGAAAGTCTCGCACGCCGTTTTTGTAGGCCAGATATATTGAGGGTTGCGCAAAGCGACATCGGTAGGGGCAGCTGAATCATACTGTATATACATCATTCTGGAGAAAGTATAAACAATTACTTAGAGTTGCTCACACATAATGATCATAAAAAGTAGATGTCTCACAGCAAGCTATAAACACCAGTACAAACATAGAATAATGAAACGTTACCACATCACAAGAACGATGAGTGTTGTTAAAATATCAACTGATATTTGCCGGCCGGAGTCGCCATGCGGTTCTAGGCGCACAGTCTGGAGCCGAGCGACCGCTACGGTCGCAGGTACGAATCCTGCCTCGGGCATGGATGTGTGTGATGTCCTTAGGTTAGTTAGGTTTAATTAGTTCTAAGTTCTAGGCGACTGATGACCTCAGCAGTTGAGTCGCATAGTGCTCAGAGCCATTTGAACCATTTTGAACTGATATTTTTTGAGTAACAAAACTGCTACCTTCAGCTCATCAATAATAATTCAGGTGTTTTACCTGGTGAGATACGAGCAAAATTCAAAGTAAGCAATTTACAATCTTTGTTCGTGTTTTGTAAACTGTATGCCTCTTATCTTCTAAAGTGCTGTCAGAATGTAATTCGTAAATGTTCGTCTTGAGAGTGTATACGAATTTTATATCCTGCACTGTTAATTTCGGAGCAGTCTTAAGTGCTTCAGCAGTAATATTAAAAGGAAATATTGTGAGCCAATATGTGCTTGTGTACACGACGGCTGTCGTTCCTTCCGCACCTATTAATAAAGTGACGCGCCGCCGAGCTTCAAAGAATACAAATTGGCGTAACGCACACCAGCCAGCGAATCTCAGCACCAAAGCAAAAGGAGCTCCCCAGCAACGTGTAGGCAGTGTGTTGGTTCACACACGAGCTCTGCTTCAGGCCGCGCATGCGCACTCGGCAACAAACTCAAATAATTGGATTTCGTATCCCATCAGGCAGGCAGTTATCCTAAATAAAACTCGTCCGTGGTGGCTCGCGCAACCCAAGCATTTTTATTCACAACCGACTTCGCCGTCTCGCCGCTTTCCCCACCCAACTAATTTCCATGCTTATTCCAACGTGTATGACCCTAAATAGAGTGACAGCTCTCAGCCTAGGCAACACATCAAATTTATTCCCCCCAAACTTTTAATAAATCACAGAAACATGACACAACGCTGGGAGGCGTAAGGTTGATGCAAAGTTGTCGGCGACTGTTAAAAAACAAACAAAAAAAGGTATTTTTTTAGATAAAATTAAAGCAACAACAGCCCTTTGTCGCAAAAATGAAGTCTTTTGATCTAGGTTTCGGCAGCTACTAAGAGTGCCTTCATTAGTACAAAGCTATAGGAAAATTTTTAAAAAAATGTAGGTACTGACTAGCTGTTCAAAAAAGAAAAGAAAAGGTACTTACATGTCACGTATGAAATAAATATCAAGAGATAAAGTTTTAGTCTCAAAATTTTCAACATAAAAGATAAGACACTAAGAGCTGCTCGCACGTGTTGAGCTACGGGAGCATCAGACTGAGGCGCCAGAGTTAGCAACTGCAGGCAGGTGAACATAACACCAAAAGTGCCATCTAGTAGCCGCAAATGCAAACAGGCTACTCAACATTCAGAATATTGACAGACGACTATTATGTGAATATTATTTAATAAATGAAGTAAGAGGCAATATTTTATCTGACAACGGCAGACAAGGTAACAATTAGTCTACATAAGATCTTAGAAGTACAGTTTAAAGGCTGAAAACGCCATTACAAAATTACAAAGGGGGCTGAATACCTCAGCGAGTAGAAAAACGGTGTAACATGAAATGTAGTTAATACAAATCGTTTAATCAACAAAATATTATGAATCGACTTAGACAGAAAAATATTTCGGTAACTGCACGAGAAAACACGAAGTCAAATATCAAGTTCGGCTTTATATCGTTTAAGAAGCTTTTATTATGTAATTTTAGCTGCTCATTAAGAATGAGGCCATCATCTGCGTGTGCAAAATGTTGACATTGTGAACAGCTACAGACGCGTGACCTGTAATCAGAAGGTGGTCGGAAAAAGACGAATTTTGGGTGATAGTAACAATTTTTCTTAAAAAATGTTCTTTGTATCTGACTGTAAAGGAACGCCTTGTTTCTCCTATGTAGTAAGTGACGCAAAAAATCTTATAGACACGAGAATTTTTCAAAGGGGAAGGGGTCGATTTTAAAGTATGAATAAAATTTTTTGGTTGAAAAGTCGCAATTACAGTTGTCTTTCTTACGAAGAAGGCGTTGACTCCGATGGGAGATAATCCCCAAGAAAGGAATAGACTGAAACTTCTTCTTTAGGCTGGACTCAATGATACAGGGGCCGAGTGTAGTAATTGTTTAACAGTTTTGTTTTTAAGGATGTCATCCATTATGGCAGCTTCGTATTCCTTATTAACTGCTATCGTTTCGATTACATTAATTTCATCTTCGAATTTTTCTTTCGAGAGTGGAACAGGAGTAGGTCTGCGAATAGCAGAATGAAAGACAGCTTTCTTATGATACAGTGGGTGCATGGAAGACTCAGGTACGATCTGATCGGTATATGTTTCTTTAAGAAGAACATTAAATCATATTTTATTTTCTTGTGCTGTAAGCGTCTAGAAAATTCAATTGATGGGCCTCGTTGTAGAGTTCGCTGGTGAAGGATTTTTTCTCGTAAAGTTCATTAAAGAGACTGAAAATACGGTCAATGTTTTTGGATTCCCTTTGTAATTCTGTAATGGCGTTTTCAGCTTTTAAACTGTACTTCTAAGCACTTATGTGGACAAAGTGTTGCCATATTGCTGCTGTCAGACAAAATATTTCCTCTTACTTCATATATTAAATAATATTCATCATAATATTCGTCTGTCTATATTCTGAATGTTAAGTACCCTGTTTGTATTTGCGGCTACTAGGTGGAACTTTTGGTGTTATGTTCACCTGCCTGCAATTGCTAACGCGGGCGCCGCAGTTTGATGCTACTGCAGCTGGACATGTGCGAGCAGCCCATAGTGGCTTGTCTTCTATGTTTTCTATTTTAAAATTTTGTGATTAAAGCTTTACCGTTTCTATTTTCTTCGTGACATGTAAGTAGTGTTTCTTTCCTTTCTTATACTGCTAGTCAGTAATTACACTTAAAAAAAATGTCCTATAATTTTGTACTTTGAATGTTTTACTTCTGACGAAGGCACTCTTAGTATTTGCCGAAACTTAGGTCAAAGGTTTCATTGTATCGAGCGAGGGCTGTTATTGCTTTACTTTTACTCTGTAAATGGTCGCTGACAACGCAGCCATGTTCAGAACATCTGTTGTTGACAATTGTAACTACTGTAATTTCGAAAGTTTGTCTACCTGAAAATGTACTGTTGTCCCAAACATATTGCAACAAACGGTGTATTTCTATCGCTGCTCGTTTAGTTTGTATTGCCGTTTCAAATATACCGGTCATTTTTGAAACACCCTGTAGTTTAAAATTGTGGGAAGGGGGCCAGAATATGGGCTGTCAGTTACACTCGAACATACAACTTTATTACTTGACCAAACATTAAAAGAGAAGAATTCTTTTTTTTAACACACAGCTTTAATCTCTGGGACTTAATTACTGGCTGAAAGCCAATTTAATTTAAAAAGGGCTGAAGGCCAATAACTTAAAACGCAAGCATAATCAGAAATTTAAAAAGGCAAGCCTTATCTTACAACAGTCATTTATTTGCGCTGAAGGCTCAAAGAATCTGAGATTTTCAGAGAAAGCAATTTGAATTCAAAATCGGCTGAAAGCCCAACATTTAAGGCTACACAACATAAATTTAAAAAAAAAAAAACAGAGGCCTTACGTAAAACAGTCCTTAATTAGGCAAAACTCAACCAAAACAGAAATTTAAAAGGCAAAGCCTTATCTTAAAACAGTTCTTCAGTTAAGCTGAAGGCCCAAAGAATCAGACACTTCAAGAGCTAACAAGTTAAATTCAAATCGGCTGAAGGCCTAACACCTAAAATCCAACAACACTAACATTTTTAAAGTGCCAAAGGTCTTACATTGAACATTTCTTTAAATTAGGCTGAAGGCCTAAAGAATCTACCGCCTTAATGGCAAAACAATCTTAATTTAAAGACAAAAGTCGGCTACTAGCCATACAAGTGCAAACAACAAGAACAATTAAAAAAGTGCAGTACACCCAAGGGCACTCAGATGTTCGAGAGTCGGGCTGGAATTCAAACACTAACGCTCACATAGGTGAGACAGGCAGTCGGGCCAACCATTCACGATCCGACGACAACCCAACCGACCAACAGTCATCGGACCCACCGACGGAATAACGTCCACCCCACCCGACCAGAGCACAACAGGGAGTTCAACGGAACAGCGTAGAAGATATTGGCGCCCGCAACCAATCATACATGGAACTGTCACACTACGCCCGTGCTGGACAGCAACAACAAGATGAGGAAACTACACTGCCTGAAAATTACGTCAACGCCCAGGGAA
This sequence comes from Schistocerca americana, assembly GCF_021461395.2. Taxonomy (NCBI): domain Eukaryota; kingdom Metazoa; phylum Arthropoda; class Insecta; order Orthoptera; family Acrididae; genus Schistocerca; species Schistocerca americana. The sequence continues at coordinate 195,910,184 of NC_060122.1, read as the reverse complement.
GGTAACCGGAACGTTAACGACAACAAGGCAGAAGATTCCGCTGGTTCACTTCAATTCAAATAACCAAACACAATGAAACTCCACCGGAGAGTGGCTAGAATGTTCCAACTTGAAAACCACATTGTTGCTCGCGGGAATATCCCAAAAGCCGATAACGAACTCCAAACGACACAATATGAACAGTTTTGGCTTCCTGGTGGATTAAATCTAAGTTCAGCTTTCGTGTCCAGGGTCGGTGAGCCACGGACCACGTAGCAATGGGAACAGCACCACACACTCCGACACGCGCAGAAACCTCCAGGGGCCCCGACCAAACTACGTCCTGTGGAGAATTCCTCGTTGCTCCACTCCAATCGACCGACTGGTCGCACGCCGCCCAGCCAGAAACTATATGTGCCAGGTCAAAGATAGTCCAAGGTGCTAATATCGATACGTACCGCTGCTGCCACCCGCGGAAGGAGAGGATAACAGTATAATCGCGATAATCGCGGGAGACTGAACACAGAATCGTAACGAACGTTTAATCCAGCGCAAAACATGAGCCAGCCACGGCTCACTTATGCAGAAACTTCGAATGGTTCATTGTCATAAATCCATGCAGTTATCTTCCCCTGGTATTGACACATAAACCCAGTTAACTATCATTGATCAAATACGATGTTATGAAAATGTTGGTTGAGCGTTGTTCGATAGCAATGTATAAGGCTCAAATGATCAAATGTGTGTGAAATCTTATGGGACTTAACTGCTAAGGTCATCAGTCCCTAAGCTCACACACTACTTAACCTAAGTAATCCTAAGGACAAACACACACATCCATGCCCGACGGAGGACTCGAACCTCCGCCGGGACCATCCGCACAGTCCATGACTGCAGCGCCCTAGACCGCTCGGCTAATCCCAATGTATAAGGTAAGACAAAGAATTATTGCGTATACATATAGTGAGTAATATGATAGTGTCTAGCCCAGCAGTATTTTTCATCATATCAGCTACGATGAAACATACTCAAGGATACATATAAAATATTAATAGACAGTAACCACTTGCTAGTCAGCACCAAGTCATAGTAAATTGTGGAGCACACCAGGGAATAACACAGATAGTCCAGGGTACAGAAAATGCGTGATTAATAAGTTGAAGAACATTCCTAAACCTGGCGCAGTTGAAATCCAATAAACAGCCAGGTCATGAAAGTAGAGTGTAAGTGACGTAGACGCTTCAGTACAACACAGTTCAGATTCATAGTATAAAGGCTTTCACGACCAGATGACATATCTTCTGGTAAACCTTCCGGGATGTAAGGTCGTGGTCCATGAAACTCTTCAGCTCCTAACGTTTCGTCCAGAGCTGCGCTGGACATATTCAGAGGGGTGTTTCTCCTCCGGTGAGTCTTGCCGACTCGGCAAGATGTCCAGCGCAGCTGTGGACGAAACGTTAGGAGCTGAAGAGTTTCATGGGCCACGACCTTACATCCCGGAAGGTTTACCAGAAGACAGTTCAGAGTGTCATGCAAAACTAGAGGTGTATTTTACCTGCGGCTTGGAAGTGAGTGACCTGACTATTGTTACGGTCCACTATATCTTCTGACAGGCCATCGGAGGAGTCGTTTATAGTGGACATTGTAGGGTTTGACCTCGTTGCTGGATGACACAGATATTGAATCCATACCACCTGTAATTGGCGAGTAGGGTCAGAAGTGTCTCGTTTGCCATAGCAATAGAGGGCAGTTGTGGTGGTCAAAACAACAAGAGGTTCAGTGTCCAACGCTTGCAGGGAACGGGGGAGGGGATTCGTACTGGTGGTGATGGCTGGAGATGGTGTCCTGGTCTCCGGATTCTTGCTGGACGGCCAGTGGTGCTGGACTTGAAAAAGGATCACATTCCACCGGAGACCAGCACTAGCGGTACTTTATCTGCGAATGTAAGTCTGCCAGGCATCTGAAGGTGTATTGAGCCAGCTCAAGGGGAGGTTGTGCTTGTATCGAAGTGGAACGTGCTAAGCGGCCCCTTCGGTACCAGTGTAAACACAGATAGTCATCATGGGACCTCTCGATTGGGCGAGCCCTTTCGTACGTATCCAGAGACGACGTAGAAAGTGTGGGCTTGTTGTAGGCCTCTGGACGTCCCAGAGGATCCGGTGTCTTGGCCAAGCAGCAGTTCCACTGTATCGGTATGGTCATAATGAAGGCCAAGAACTAGATCAGGACCTACGCTGCTGACAGCATTTTTCGCGCTTCAGATTGAAGATGCGGATGAACTACTCGGAGGCTGGGTGGAGTAAGACCATTGTCAAGCACGCTATGCCGTTAGAACAGCAAAAGTCCTGAAACAGATTCCATGAAAATCGAGGGGCATTGTTTAAAGCGATTGTTTCTGGAGCTCTTCAATGATGAATATATTCTGCAAGATGTTTATTGTCTCCACTGAGGTATTAATTGACGTACGATCAGGAAGCTTGTAAAATGAGCCAAATCTCCCTGAATAAGTGGCCTATCAGGTTCACACGGACGCTGTCGTGCTGGTCAGTCAAGGAACCTTTGCGGAACTGCTGAATGCTTTGGCACATAGTTCTCGTAGTAGCGGGCTGTACTCTCGATATCCTCCGTGATGCGAAGCCAGCAGACATTCTCCCTTCTGAGCGTCTTTATACAGGTCACTTCCTCGTGCTCAGTGTGCAGTAATGCAGTAAGGGGTGGGGGGCGGGAAGGGGGGAAGGGAGGTGGAGCCACAACTTGGCAGTCCTCGTCGCCCGATGTCAGCGTTAGTACTCCCAGTACAATCTGGATAATGTTTTTTGGGGAAAAAAGTCTGCGCGCTTCTGGAAGGGAGTGGGGTGGAGAGATTTCAGCTCATCATTGTTGAATATGTTTCTTAACTTGTTTTGGCGTAATATCCTCAGCTGTATCCTTCGCTATAACAGATGAACTAAGGTTTTGTACGGCGTAGTCTATTTGGAAGTTGTGTAATGTTTGCCAAAAGTCAACTGAAGAATTCGGTCCCGTAAGTAGTTTTCAATGTGTTGTGCAGTTGGCCGATTTTGTATCGAATAACTGCAATTGCTGAGGCAGAGTGTCGTAGACGTTTTGCCATTTTCTCTGGAAAGGCCAACAAGAAACGAAATTGTTTGTGGTCCGCTATCATGTGAAATTTTGTGCCATAAGGCTATGTCTGGAAATTTTTGATTCCAAGTATTACAGTCAGTGCTCCTTTATGATGTCTGAAAGATTGACGTGTGCTTAAGTCAGCGTTTTAGATGTTTATATAAAAGGTCATCCATGTCCACCATCACTTTGTGAGAAAGAACTGCCCCGATGCCACGTTGAGTCCCGTTGGTCGCTCGCATAAGGAGTTCGATGCTTTATAAGTCGCCAGACTAGAGACGGTCTTTACATAATATCGTAACTTGCGAAAACCTTCCTGACATTGTTGCAACCGTTCCGATTTTGTATCTTTCTTGTGTGTATTGTTAAGTGGTCCGGCAATCTGTTCGGAATTTGGTGTGAATTTAGAAACGTAATTTATTCTCACGAGAAATGATTGAAGTTCTTTTAAATTTGAAGGTGACTAGTATTCTTTTTCTATGGCGTTTAGATGTTGCTTAGTCATTTAAGTATTTATGATCCAACACGTGGCCTAAATGCTCCACATGTTCTTGAAAAAATTCAGTCATCGCAGATTGCACTTTATCCCATATTGTTGAAGTATCCGAAACAGCAGATGTAAGTTCGAAAAATGTTGCCCCATGTAGCTCCACTTTCTAATGCATCTCTCGGATAATTAACCGTGTTCGGGATGTTTCGAGTTAGCTACTCTGAAGAACGTTTGAAATTGCTGTAGCAGTAGCAATGCCAGAAGACAAAAGGTTTTACTTACAAAATACAAATGAGGTGTTAATGAACATTAACTGGTTCAAATGGTTCAAATGGCTCTGAGCACTAAGGGACTTAACTTCTGAGGTCATCAGTCCCCTAGAACGTAGAACTACTTAAACCTAACTAACCTAAGAACATCACACACAGCCACGCCCGAGGCAGGATTCGAACCTGCGACCGTGACGGTCGCGCGATCCCAGACTGTAGCGCCTAGAACAGCTCGGCCACACCGGCCGGCAAACATTAACTGGAGGGATGGTTCGTCTAGTGAGAATGGTAAATAACCTTCAGGTAAATCTATCTTAGAGAAGTACTTTAAAACAGATAATTTTTGACATGAGCTCTGCTGCACTTGGAATGAGATTGACATCAATCTCTGATTAAAAGTCATCACAATGGAGGTAATCAGACACTGAACAAACACTGCCACCAGTGACTATTATTTATTTTGCCCACTGGATGTGAAGAGTTTGTAGATGTCTTGTTGCACCAGACGGTCTATTTCGGATTTGAGGTTATCTTGCAATGCTACTAGCTCTGGTATTGCTGTAAGGTAGAGTGATGCTGCAAAGACTTTAGGGAGGGTGGGGGGGTGAACGTGAGGTTCAGAATTATTTGCGCACATCAAACTTGGTAAAAATAGGTCTGGAAGTTTGGTGCCTAGTGTATCAAGATCACTGAATGGTACAACTACTAATAGAGGGATAGAGTGATAGAAAAGCATCCATCCCTAAAATGTTTTGTTTTTGCCTTGATGGCACAACTAAAAAAGTAATCTAACGGCTGACATTTTATGCAGATTATTAACTCTATGTATTTACCACGCAAAAGTATTTAACGCTTGTCGTAATACTGTAATCTTTGTGATGTCAACTGAAGAGGTGGGGACTCAACTAGATCATAAGCTTACTCCGTTGTAATAGAAACTATTGAACATGTACGATTTTATTAACTAGTATTGATCGTTAGATGGAGAGAAAAATTCTGCGGGTGCTCTGTGAAAGGAATCTACTGTGGCTGTAATGTGTATTTGCGCTTCTGCGGCATTGCCAATGCAAAGCTGTGTTACTCTCGCCAAATTTTGTGACACGTTCCCGTTCCCAACACTGCACACAGGATGTTTCGCTCTAAGGCAACTGAAGGCGCATATATTTAGCAAAACAATCTGAGCCCTCTGCGTATCACTTCCTGCTGTTGTTCAAAAAAAAATGTTCAAATGGGTGTGAAATCTTATGGGACTTAACTGCTAAGGTCATCAGTCCCTAAGCTTACACACTACTTAACCTAAATTATCCTAAGGACAAACACACACACCCATCCCCGAGGGAGGACTCGAACCTCCGCCGGGATCATCCTGCTGTTGTTATAATTAGGTGTGGCTGTAGAGGCCTACATTAGCACTGTGAATGACAAATATGACGTAGCTGACTTGTTGGTCATGGTTTATAAATAGACGCAAGTGGTTTGTTTCCTGAGTAAGACGAAAGCAAACGTGATGAGCTCCGATCACCTGTACTATTGACATGATAATTTGACTGATAGAAGATACGCTGCATTCTTCGCAATAGTGTAGTGCTGCATCTGACGTTTCAAAAGGTATGGTATTGTAAACACTTCTTTGAAGAAGGATTTGTTAGTATCAGTGCCTGTCGACAAACGTGTAGTGTATGTATTATTGCACCAGACACTAACGATTCAGCACAGGATAGTTTGCAATATAGATTTCACAAAAAGTCAACATTTACGGGTCAGCGCTTTGGGACCAGCTGTCCGTGCATCATATTATTCCTCTGCAATAGCGAAAAACTGCGAGGCTTGTTCCAGCAATATCTGATTGCTGCTGATAATACATACAGCAAAAAAAGCATTGCATCACCCCCGTTTCCAGAACTCCTGAAGACTGTGGATATTGTATCACAGACACAGGACCTTTGACTGTTCAGAGATGTCACTAAACCCTCCCAAAGGTGTGAACAACCATGCATAAGCAGCGCCCATTAGCTGGAGGGGGTCGTACAGCCGATCAGTTCCAGTCATTCCACCAGGAAGGATGTACACGGCTCGGGTCGTTTACTGCAGCGTATGACCGCTAGCTACGGATTATGGCTTGTAAGAACCCTGACAGCAACGCCACCATGTGAATATTGCTTTTCGTGCAGCCACAGGACGTCGTGTTACGGCTCAAACTGTGCACAATAGGCTGCATGATGCGCAACTTCACTGCCGACGTCCATGGCGAGGTCCACCTTTGCAACGACGAAACCATGCAGCGCGGTACAGATGGGCCCAACAACATGCCGAATGGACCGCTCAGGACTGGCATCACGCTCTCTTCACCGATGAGTGTCGCATATGCCTTCAACGTCGGAGACGTGTTTGGAGGCAACACGGTGAGGCTGAACGCCGTAGACACACTGTCCAGCGAGTGCAGCAAGTTGGAGGTTCCCTGCTATTTTGGGGCGGTATTACGTGGAGGTGACGTACGCCGCTGGTGCTCATGGAAGGCGCCGTAACGACTATACGATACGTGAATGCCATCCTCCGACTAATAGTGCAATCATATCGGCAGCATACTGGCGAGACATTCGTCTTCATGGACAATTCGCGCCGCCATCGTGCACAACTTGTGAATTATTTCCTTCAGGATAATGACATCGCTCGACTAGAGTGGCCAGCATGTTCTCCAGACATGAACCTTATTGAGCACGCCTGGGATGGATTGAAAAGGACCGTTTACGGACGACGTGACCGACCAACCACTCTGAGAGAACTACACCGAATCGCCGTTGAGGAGTGGGACAATCTGGATCAACAGTGCCTTGATGAACTTGTGGATAGTATGACACGACGAATACAGCCATGCATCCATGAAAGAGGACGTGCTACTGGGTATTAGAGGTATGGTGTGTGCAGCAATCTGGATCAGCACATCTGAACGTCTCGCTTTATGGTGGTACAACATACAATGTGTGGTTTCATGAGCAATAAAATGAGCAGAAATTATGTTTATGTTGATCTCTATTCCAATTTTATGTACAGGTTACGGAACTCTCGGAACCGAGGTGATGCAAAAACCTAAAAACTCCGTAAATCGAGATGGCGTAATTTTTGGGGATTAATAAAATCACAGCGCACACAATTATAGGATCACTTTTAAGCAACGTCGTAATTCTCTCCCAGTTCGCCGCAGAAATTTGAAATTTGGCTTAAAGCTGTAATGATGCAAAACCGTGGACCCCTGCGATGTCATTCATGGATTCGATGACACACACTTAAGGTGTCAACGTTGCGGAAAAAAGGCCAGAGAGCAGAAGTTCTTGTAAGGTATAAGGTAGGTTAATGATTTCACACTGACTCAAAATTGTATCAAAATTCTAACTCAGGATCACCAAGGAAGCTCGTCACATCTTGCCCACATTTCACCGCTTCTTTTGACTCTTCTGCGATGGAGGTCAGAAACGCGATTCCCAGCTTTGAAATAACTTGGTTTTCCTATGGGCCGCGAAAAAGACCATTTCAAACGCATCGCCGCACAGCGTCAACACGAAGGGCCTTTAGGGGTTGCTGGCACAAAGGGTATCGATGAAACCGCTCCCTCCCGGGGGCGTTGATTCCCACAGTTCGCAGTGCAATAAGCAGAAGGACGACGTACGTGACGACCTTTTACAATGCTGATCAGCAGCGGACGATTCAAACGTTCTCTAAGGCCATTGTGGGACAGAAACTACCGTGAACGTTATAACAAAAATTCACTGCGACCGCAATACTTGCTATGGCGTACAGAGTGGAACTATTCAATAACAGTTGAACGTGATCTACAGCGGCAAAGGGTTTTTGCGCTTTTTCAGCCATCCCGCTCTGATCCCTATGGGGGACAAACTGTGACGAGAGTCCTACGTGGCTTCAGGCACTCTACGCTGGCGACCTTGCTCCGGTTAGCAGGTATGCTGCATCCCGAGGGGTTGCCGAGAGATCACCAGTGGATGACTATCTGCAGGCACCTAAGAGTCAGTCATAGTTTCTGTACAAGTACAGTTTTAAAGTGCCCAGCAATGGCAGTCGGATGGCACAGAGGGTTGGCGGAAATGGAAAGAGAGTCTTATAGGGACCGTCTTATTCTCGCGGGTGTCAATGTCGCACACCTCTGTGATCACGCCGCGCAGGACGACATGAGACATGAGTGCTGATGAATCATAAGCATAATTCGCTGCTTCGAATTATGTTCAGATTTCGTCGAATAGTTCTGAACGGTTCTTAGTGGTTTCACCCTAAAAACCAGAGCAAAAAATGTGGTCGCAGCGGATCGTCAAAGGTGTGTGATCACCTACAGTGTATTTGCTGCTCTACGATGGCCTTACAAAAGTATTTAATTGTCGGAGGGGTGTGATCAGCGTCAAAGGTTGCAAAGCAGGACGTCCTCTTGCCCATCACAGTGAGAAGTCCCATTTTGACCGCGAAGTGTGTGGGAATCAAAGCCGCAAGGAAACGGGTGCTTTCATGAATGCGCTAAAGCCTTTTCGTGTCAATCCTAAGCTGCGGTATGTCTGAAATGCTTTCCTCAGCCACACATAAGAAAACCGCGTAATTTCTACCCTGGGCGTCATGCTTCTGACCACCACCGCACAGACGTCAAAGGAAGGGGTGATATTCGGGCAAGATGGTTGTCACGAACTTACCATCGTGCAACACGTCCACGGTGGGTTTGGGCAGAACTGTGGGGAATTTTGGTGCCAAAGTGACATAACTAACCCACCTTATACTTCACATGAACTTTTGCGCTCTGACCGTTTTTTCAATGTCTCGAAACCTCTCTGTCTGAAGCGTCGCCAAACCCTAGGATGACATTGCAGAGCTCCTCAGTTTATTTCTATTATAAAGGAAGGTGGTGGGCTCCTTTGAGGTAAATTTCGAGGTTCTACGTCTCAGTGGGAGGAAATTATGGCATTTCGAAAAAGTGCTCCCTTAATTGTATTGCGCACTGTAGCGGAGGAGTACTTTGTTTATGCAACGTCGCTTATTCTGATCGCCTGGAAGTGAAGCTGTTGGTATCTGTACTTTGATTCCAAAGTCTTCACCTTAGGCACAAAATGAGCAAATAATGGTTGTGAATGTTATTCTAGCTTGACGATACGATGTAGTAATAGCTGTTGTCACATTTGTATAAACTGTTGCTGCATTTGTTGTTCCAGAACTTGCTTTTTTAGTTCTTCTTGTTGTGCGTGATATTGCGTTTGATGTTGCATCTATTGCTTTCGTTGTTCTACTTGATGTGCTTGCTCTTTCATTTGAATGTGGACGTGACCAACTTTGGAATATACACTGATGAACCAAAACCTTATGACCACCTGCTTAATAGCATGCTTGTCTGTCTTTGGAACGAAATACACCACTGATTCTGTGCGTCAGGGATCCGACATGTTTCTTACTAGGTTTGTGGAGGTATGTGGCATTAGATGCCTACGCACAGGTCGTGTAATTCGCACAAATAATGGGCCATTGACTTGAGTACGCAGTGATGTCTCCCTAAAGCGACCCAGATGGATTCCATAGGATTCACATCAGGCGAATTTGGTCGCCGAGACATCAACGTGAGTACAGTACAATGCTCCTCGAACCACTGTAGCAGTGTTCAGGCTCCGAGACACGGACAATAATACTAATGATAGATGACATCGCCGTCGGGGAAGACATCAAGCATGACCGGATAAAGGTGCTTCGCAGCTGTCAGGTTGTCTTCGATTACTACTTCGGGTCCATTGCGAACGCAGGACAACATCTCCCATAGCATAATACTACTCCCAACAGCCTGCGTCCGTGGCGCGCTGCACGTTTCGAGCCACCGTTCACGGTGTTTGTGGAGACGACCATCGACATGGTGTCGGGCAAATGAAGCGTCGATGCACTTCCACTGACCGACGGTCGAATCTCGGTGGTTCCGTGCCCACTGCAGTAGTAATTGAGGAAGTCGTTGGGTCAACATGTGAACACGTAGCGGTGGTCTGCTGCGGAGCTCCAGTGCTCGATGGATCGAGTGCTCCGAAATACTTTTGCGTGCACCAGCACTGTGCTCTTTTGGCAGAGTTGCTACAGATCACCAGCTATACAGCAGACGAGCCTCCGAATCCCATGTTCTGTGACGAGTCGTGCACTCTAACCATTTAGGGCCCAATGGTAGTTTCACTGTCTTGCTACCTCTTTCGTCGATGCTCACGACAATAGCCGGTGAGCATTCGACCAGCTTCGCCGATTTCGAGATACTAGTTCACGCGTTCTGCGTAATAAGAATCTGCCGTTTGTCAAAGTCTCATCTCTCTATGCATTTTCCCATTTGCCGCCCATATCATCGCTAGCGTGAACCCTCGTCTCTGCTTGCTCCGTTTACATGCTTTTATATCGTGTCTCGTGCCTGTGACGTCACCAGACGGCATTCAGTGTCGCCGTGGGCAGTGATCATAATATTTTGTCTGATCTGTGTACTTCCCATCATCAGATGTAGCTGGGACATTAATACTATCTATATCAGTTCAATGATATATATCGACGTATGGACAGCTGATAACTACTGGTATACTATCACTTTACCGCGTAGGTAAACTAACTGCCGCGCGGGATTAGCCGAGCGGTTTAAGGCGCTGCAGTCATGGACTGTGCGGCTGGTCCCAGCGGAGGATCGAGTCCTCCCTCGGGCATGGGTGTGTGTGTTTGTCCTTAGGATTACTTAGGTTCAGTAGTGTGTAAGCTTAGGGACTGATGACCTTAGCAGTTAAGTCCCACAAGATTTCACATACATTTGAAACAAACTTTTAGTATGTTTGTTTAAGAACACACACTAAACCAAAACTAACCGTAGAACACACCAGTCAAAATGGGTTTTGTTTGGTACACTGCGAAGTCCCAACAGGAACCTGGCCCTCTCATTTGTGTCGAATTCGACGAATTCTCAAGCACAGACAGAAGACTTAACACAAAACTTAATGTGGCCTCGCTGCTGCAACGCCATTTTCGGACGCCTGTTAGGCATATACTGTTGATTTCGCGGCCAGGACACATGCTCCAACGATGGTAGCACTTTTGGATTCTACACGACTGTTATTGAAACTACAAGGATCGTAAAGCCGCAACTCGCAATGAGATACCACTGGAGTTTGAAATTTCATGCAAGCAGTCCTAACAGAACTGGGACCCACTGTGTATGTTGATGAGTTCAAGTTCAATATTCTCTAATGACGTAACAACCACGGTCTGCATGTACACATCGAAATTACTGTGGGAAACATTATTCTCAGGCAAATAAGAGGGTCGCTCCAAAAGAAATGCACACTATTTTTGTAAAAATACAGTTTTCTTTCTGCATGTGTGAAAGTTTTACAGTGTGTAGATACATCCTTCCCCCTTGTTTTCAAACTTAGTTCAATCTGTTTCCTTGAGTGCCGCCGTCACAGCATGTTTTCAAGTTTGCTGCTATACTTGACGTTCGTCAGAAGCAACGTGCTGTCATAGAATTCCTACGCTGTGCAAACGAGACAGTAAGAAACATCCACAAGAGGTTGAGAAAGGTGTATGGAGATGCTGTTGTCGATCGCAGTACAGTTAGTCGGTGGGCAAGCAGGTTACGTGATGAAAGCGGGCACGGCAATATTGAGGATTGTCCTCGCAGCGGCAGGCCTCGTACTGCACGCACTCTAGACATTGTGCAGAGAGTTAACGAATTGGTGACTGCTGACAGACGCATCACAGTGAACGAATTATCACGCTACGTTGGGATACGGGAAGGAAGTGTTTGCAGAATACTGAAAGTATTGACGTTAAAAAAGGTTTGTGCCAGATGGGTTCCCAAGATGTTGACAGTGGATCACAAAGAAACAAGAAAAACGGTATGCAGCGAACTTTTGGAACAGTACAAGAATGGTGGAGATTAATTTCTTGGAAGAATTGTGACAGGTGATGAAACATGGCTCCATCATTTTTCACCAGAGACGAAGAGGCAATCAATGGAGTGTCATCATGCAAATTCAGCCAAGAAAGAAAAATCAAAACCACTCCTTCTGCTGGATAAGTTATGGTTACGGTGTTTTTCGATTCCGAAAGACTCTTGCTTGTGGACATCATGCCAAGTGGAACCACTGTAAATTCTGTTGCATATGTGGCGACACTGAAGAAACATCAAGCTCGACTGAGTCGTGTTCGACCACATCGACAAAAGCAGGATGTTTTACTGTTGCACGACAATGCACGGCCACAAGTCAATCAAAAAACCACGAAAGAGATCGCAAAACTCGGATGGACAACACTGAAACACCAGCCTTACAGTCCTGACCTAGCTCCATGTGACTGTCATCTCGTTGGGAAACGGAAAGACTCTCTTCGTGGAACAAGTTTTGAAGATGATGACTTCCTTGTGCACGCCGCCAACATCGGCTCCAACAGGTTGGTACGGAATTTTACCGTGCGGATATACAGGCACTGGTTCCAAGATGGCGTAAGGCAGTTGAGAGGGATGGAAATGATGTGGAGAAATGAAAATATTGTTCCTCAAAGATGTATCTACGCACTGTAAAACTTCGAAACATGTAGAATAAAAGATGAATTAAAAAAAATAGTGTGCATTTCTTTTCGAGTGACCCTGCTAGTTTTTTGTGCAGCAGCGATCGCTGGGAGCTGCTATTTCTGTGCTGCGACACTATCTTCCTCGAACGCAAGTACGGAGAGAGTCTCAGGCAAGGGGTGTCTTCCCAGCTGGCAGCGTCGGATCGCCGACGGCGACGGTGGAGCTGCCTGGTGGCGCGCGGCGGCGGCAGCGCCGGCTCCGCGGAGGAGCGGCCCGCCAGTTGCGGCGCGACTCTTGTGCGTTGCGGAGCTGTGTGGGGGGCGTGTACCGCGCCAGTCTGCTGGCGCCATCCGAGCGCGCCGGCGCGCCAACACATTGTCGAGCGGAAGCATTCCCTGCTACCTTTGGTAGGCCAGAGGCGGTAGCAAACAAGAACTCGAAAACTGTCAGCCTTCATAACAGTTAGGTAATGGAGTAATACACGTGTTTGAAAAGAACCAGTGATTGAAGGAGAGGTGACATAAGATTGCGTGGACCAGTAGATTGTAAATAAACAGTGCTCGTGCCGAGGGAGCGAAAAAATAAATTTGCTAGCCGACCTATAGGGGGTGGTCAGTCACGAATGGTTAAGTGCGCTAATAGGTCTGAATACCGGACGAGAATTGTTGGTCCGCTGCAGAGATGACCGGTGCTTCGGAGTGCGTAGTGCCGGAAGGAGTGGCGAAAGGTGCGTGAGGCCGGTCAGCAGTAGCGGTCTCCAGGAGGGTCCAGTGGGAGCATCCGTGGCATGACGGGCGGCCGGAGGCGGACGACGTCGTCTTCGGCGGCGGCTGCGGGGGCGGTGGCCGCCCGCTACGAGGCGCACCTGCTGCTCGCCGCCGCCGTGCTCGCCGCGGTGCCTGCGCTCGGACAAGGTCTGCACACACCTCACACTACCTGCTCCCCAGCGCCGCGGCCATTGTCGGCAGCAAGCGCTTCCAGCCGCAACAATGTGGTGTAGACAGAGGACGATTCGGGCAGGAGCGGGGATAGTGCGCGATGTGTAGGCCGCTCCGCGTTAGCGCCGCTGCTTGGAAAAGTGGATGCCACAACACTTTCTCTTGTGGGTTGCGGATGACACGGCGGCCGGTCGGAACCGTTGGCCTTCATTTAGTTTCTCTTTCGGGAAAGAAGACTGCCACTGTTATGTATCAATTTGGTTTCATACGTATAACGTTATTTTCACGAGGACTAGCTGCTGCTTCACTATAATATTTTACTGATTACCAGAATCCAACACACCGGTCATCATCATGTCCTTATAGAACTAATCCAATGCCCGTAACAATTGGGAAATACTATAACTGTAACAAATGGGCAGTACTGTAACTCATAAAATAAATGTTTACTGAACATTTCATTTCGAAACATGTCAATGTATGTCACTAGATTTCTTCTGGCTTTACACGAGAGCCTTAAAAAAAATAAAGTACCGATAATAAGACGCCGCTGCTGCCGCTGTTAACCCGTAGGCAGCTAATCTCCTTCTAGATAGTATTCTAAAGTTGTATTTGCTAACTAGCTGGTTTCAAACTCTGCTCATTCTCAAGTGCATAATACATGATGCACAAAATAACAAGGCCCCCAAAACTACTTGATGCACCTTGAGATAGGGAACTCAGCTCATATCATCTACATACATAGGAGATGTGTGTTGGGTTGCCTATCGCAATTTTCCAATGCAGTTTTACTTTTTTCCTCCCTCCCCCCCCCCTCCCCCTGTAGATGTTGATACACCATCCTCGCTAATTGTATAAATCTAAAATTATGTCCAAAATTACATATAGCATAGTAGTCAATGGGCAAGAACTCGGAAAAGGTATCCACAAACAACACATGTGTGTGTACGTGTGGTTGTACATATGTATGTGTGGCTTGTGGATAACTATTCTGTGGTTGTGTACATTGACGCCCATGCTATGCGTAACTAATTATTTATGACTCTTTCAAACAACTTATAAGGCAGATTTAGCCACTGTAATGTACTTGAGAATAAGTAACGATTTAGAGCACAGTAACGTATTATTTTTAAAATAATTTCCTTGTGGAAACGATAGAAGTCTTTATATTTGTCGACGTTGTGGATACGGTTATAAATGAACTAGTCAGGCATCATTATTATTGACGTTATCACTTACATGCTACGCACACTGGATTATTTTCATGGATCTGGTGGTGATCTGTCTCATAGAATCTGGTAGTTATAATACTTGCATTAATTTTTTGTATTCATTGTCCTAGCAATCGTAACGATTTTAAATATCAACGAAGTTGCTTGGTACCACATACATGTTTTTAAAATTTTGTATTACATACATTATCAAAGAAGAAAAGTAACATTAATTTCAAAGGACAGCTGGGGGACGTGAACCCACTTTTCCGGCTCATCATACGTGGGACACGCACTGTTTTTCAACTACAAACCACGCGGGAGTCAAATCATAGTGGCGAGCGATTAAGAGGTTGCACAGTGTTCCTAATTACTGCCTGGCACTACCTACTATGATGAGATCGCGTTTGCTGAGGAAATTAGGTCAAATTACTTAATTTGGAAATACAAAGCAATTAAGTTTTCTGATTTGTAGCTGAAGCTGGTTATTTGGAGTATTTCTCATAGGGCAACTATTAAGAACACTGCAACTCATGTAGACTGGCACATACATATACTCTTTCTGCTACACGCTGACAAATACATGTACTCTTTCTGCTATACACCTTATTACCTAACACGTTAATGACATTACAAGTCTTCACAGCAAAGCTATCATTCTTTTCCCGTACCTCCATGACAGTTAATTTGTGACTTAATATTACTTCATACATTTTTGTTTGATTTGACGTTCTCCACCCATCTAAGGGATCAATGCGAAAAATTTATAGGAACATTTCGTGGGATTTCGTGCATTAGGAACGAAAAGGAGCTACAGCAAAATTCATTACGCATCAGCGTGGAGAGTCAACGTTCATGAAGTATGTGGGTTACTTACTGCATAGACTCAGCTGGTTGCTGTTTCTGTCCGAATCAACCTCTGTCTACACCACAATCACAGTGTCGGATTGTGGATAATACAGACAAAGTAAATTAGTACCTTTAGATTGCCTCCCATTTGCACAATGACACGTTTTACTTGTACTCATATGTCGTATTAAAACGTGGACGTCGCGATAACAAAAAATTACTGAAACAGCACTATTTCTCTGACTTGAGAAGACTGGAGGTGAATTTTGTAATTTTTTCTGCATACAGGAAGACAATTGAGGTTTCTTTCATGCAGTTATCAATAATTGACTGTCCACATTATGGAGATAAAATACTTTTTTGTGCTAAAACTTCGCGTTAAAACTTAAAATTTGTGTTAATATGGAGCAATGTGCTTTCAAATGAGGTTATACAGAAGGTGGTCCATTGATAGTGACCGGGCCAAATATCTCACGAAATAAGCATCAAACGAAAAAACTACGAAGAACGAAACTCGTCTAGCTTGAAGGGGGAAACCAGATGGCGATATGGTTGGCCCGCTAGATGGCGGTGCCATAGGTCAAACGGATATCAACTGTGTTTTTTTTAATTGGAATCCCCATTTTTTTGCATATTCGTGTAGTACGTAAAGAAATAAGAATGTTTTAGTTGGACAACTTTTTTCGCTTTGTAATAGATGGCGCTGTAAGAGTCACAAACGTATAAGTACGTAGTATCACGTAACATTCCACCAGTGCGGACGGTATTTGCTTCGTGATACATTACCCGTGTTAAAATGGACCGTTTACCAATTGCAGAAAAGGTCGATATCGTGTTGATGTATAGCTATTGTGATCAAAATGCTCAACGGGCGTGTGCTATGTATGCTGCTCGGTATCCTGGACGACATCATCCAAGTGTCCGGACCGTTCGCCGGATAGTTACGTTATTTAAGGAGACAGGAAGGGTTCAGCCACATGTGAAACGTCAGCCACGACCTGTAACAAATGATGGTGCCCAAGTAGGTGTTTTAGCTGCTGTCGCGGCTAATCCGCACATCAGTAGCAGACAAATTGCGCAAGAATCGGGAATCTCAAAAACGTCGATGTTGAGAATGCTGCATCAACATCGATTGCACCCGTACCATATTTCTGTGCACCGGGAATTGCATGGCGACGACTTTGAACGTCACGTACAGTTCTGCCACTGGGTACAAGAGAAATTACGGGACGATGGCAGATTTTTTGCAGGCGTTCTGTTTAGCGACGAAGCGTCATTCACCAACAGCGGTAACGTAAACCAGCGTAATATGCACTATTGGGCAACGGAAAATCTACGATGGTTGCGACAAGTGGAACATTAGCGACCTTGGCGGGTTAATGTATGGTGCGGCATTGTGGGAGGAAGGATAATTGGTCCCCGTTTTATAAATGGCAATCTAATTGGTGCAATGTATGCTGATTTCCTTCGTAATCTTCTACCGATTTTACTACAAGCTGTTTCACTGCATGACAGAATGGCGATGTACTTCCAACATGATAGATATTCGGCACATAGCTCGGGTGCGGTTGAAGCGGTATTGAGTAGTATATTTCATGGTCCGCACGTTCACCGGATCAGACGTCCCCGGATTTCTTTCTGTCGGGAAAGTTGAAGGATGTTTGCTATCGTGATCCACCGACAACGCCTGACAACATGTGTCAGCGCATTGTCAACGCATGTGCGAACATTACGGAAAGCGAACTACTCGCTGTTGAGAGGAATGTCGTTACATGTATTGCCAAATGAGATTGACGGACACCATTTTGAGCATTTATTGCATTAATGTGGTATTTACAGATAATCATGCTGTAACAGAATGCGTTCTCAGAAATGATAAGTTCACAAATGTACATGTATCACATTGGAACAACCGAAATAAAATGTTGAAACGTACCTACGTTTTGTATTTTAATTTAATAACCTACCTGTTACCAACTGTTCGTCTAAAATTGTGAGCCATATGTTTGTGACTATTACAGCGCCATCTATCACAAAGCGAAAAAAGTGGTCAAACTAAAACTTTCATATTTCTTTACGTACTACATGAAAATGTAATAAAAATGGGGTTCTAATTTAAAAAGAAAACGCAGTTGATATCCGTTTGACCTATGTCAGCGCCATCTAGTGGGCCAACCATAGCGCCATTGGTTTCCCCCTTCCAGCTAGACAAGTTTCGTTCTGTGTAGTTTTTTTGTTTGACGCTTATTTGGTGAGATACTTGGCCCGGTCACGATCAACAGACCACGCTGACTCTTGACGAAATGTCTACAGTGCTACGGGTGTTGTTAAAACTCACAAGCTTGGAATTTATTGAACAACAAAAAGGCTTCAAAGCACGTCGTTCAGCCAGATTGTCTGGAGTACTTCGAATCATCGTGACACACTTCCTCTTACACGACACAAAAATGTCTATAATAGTTACGTTGGGATATCGTGGTTTTCAAGACCCATCCGTGACAATTCGAAGGTTGTGGCAAACAGCCTGGTGACAGACTCTTTACAGATATCTAGTGGGAAAACATCTAATTTATTCCTGCCAAAGTTTAGTGTTTTATTGTGTCTCCTCAACCGAAGTACTGTTACCAAATTCTTTTGATATTCTCTATTCCGATGCATATGTGGGATTTAAGTCGAGCGTGACGTAAAACTGATCAGTATCTACATACCGCAGTGGACTCGCAGTTAGAATTTATCGCAAAAGGACTTTATAATTTTCCAAGCCATGCACTACAACTCATTACACAGTGTCTGCAGATCTGTGGGAGGATAAAGAGTATTCAATAAAGGTGACCACATTTGACAATTAAAATGCAATCTGTTGTCATCGTTCCCTTGACATACTACGGCAAAGACTTAGGTTAACAAATACTATTCAGTTATTAGTGAAGCTTCAAAGACGGAATTACCGTATTCCAATTTGGATTTTTTTCAATGGTTGGCTTTACCTTCAATCACGAAGGCTTTGTCCCTACCGACAGTATATACCTAATAATTGAACATCGGAACTCGTAATAATGTAGATATTCATCTTGAAAAAAAGTTTTAAACTCGCATGAAAAGAACATTAGTTCAGATATTATTTTAAAGAAACACATGATAAAAAAATGTGGGTAACTGCTAATGAAGGCTCTTCTTCAATAATTGCTGCTAGATATTGTCAGATCGCGTCAGAAGTTTCAAGTGGGTACCTCAAAAGAATAACGACAGAAAATTTGCATGGGGTGACAAGAGATCTACTGAGGACTCCGCGAAGACCAGGATCCAATCTTTAGTCATAAAGTGTAGTGCAGATACGGAAAAAAAGGAAACGATCCCACACAAATTCATTACCACAGACATTTGTAGAGCGCCTAAGGACGCATAAAGACACAAAGAAATCTCCAGGGTCACTCGGAATAATGAGTTAAAAAACAAATATAAGTCCAAATAATATTTACTATATTTGATTACCGTAACTAGTTTATTACAACCACAGAAGTGTTACAATATTTTTTGAATACGTATTACTTTACTGCGTAAAACGATTTTACCGGTCAGTTTGTTGTGTAGATAAACTTTGAAGAAGAGGTATCAGGTGTATTTTCACAAATTTTACTGGAATATCTAACCCGTCGAAGTGGGTTCTACTGGCGACATTCCGTTCGAGAGCG
Source organism: Schistocerca americana (assembly GCF_021461395.2). Classification (NCBI taxonomy): domain Eukaryota; kingdom Metazoa; phylum Arthropoda; class Insecta; order Orthoptera; family Acrididae; genus Schistocerca; species Schistocerca americana. The sequence continues at coordinate 195,891,073 of NC_060122.1, read as the reverse complement.
ACCTGCTTTAAAACAGTGTAATCGAAATGGAATCGATGTCTTGCCTTCCATTGACTTAATTGAACAGGAAGGTGGAGAAGCATTTAATCTTTGGATTTGTTTTCAGTAGAGCCAAAGTGAAAACTGAGATTGTGCATCCAGACTTTGAAAGGTAAAGGTTCCGTATTCGAGCCCCGGTGCAGTAGACATTGTGAAACTACCGGAAAACTTCATATCAGCGCATCTATCGGAGAGTGAAAATTCATTCTTGAAATAATCCCCTATGTTGTGACTAAGCCATTCATCCGCAATATCGTTTCTTCCAGCGATGGTGGTTCCGCAACTTACTGAGGAGAGCTTCTGTGAAGTTTGTAACATGGGAGAGAGATATTGGCGGAAACAGAGCTGTGATGGCAGGTCGTGATTCGTGCATGGATAGCTCGGCTGGTAGGGCACTTCCACATGCCGACGATAGAGGAAGGTTCCGTTTTCGAGTCCCGATCTGGCAAATAGTTCCAGTCCGCCAGGAAGTTTGAAAATGAGTGCAGACTCCAGTGCAGAGTGAAAATACATTGCAGATCTTGAGTCAACGTAATTCCCTATGCCAGCGATCACCAAACTTTTTTTTTTTTAATCCTACTGTGAGCTAACAAAAGAAAATAGGACAGACGTGACTCTTTTAAAAAATCGTACATATGTTTATTGTCTATAAATTTATATTTTAATAGTATGAAATAAGTATAAATTAAATGTTTTTTCGAAACAATCAAATAATGTATCTGCAGATTATGAAAACATAACATTGCTTAATTCACCTTCTTCGTATGGTGTCTTGTTCTGGGCAACAATTTTTGAAACGCGGAATGATATCTCAGTTCCTACTTTATTCTTGTCAAATTGCTTTAGAAAAGATGTTCTTGAGCATCAAGTTTGAATTTTAGCTGTATTTCGTCTCCTTTCCTTGAAACACATTCGACAAGGAGACCCATTTCAGTCCGTCAATGAACGGTTTTGAAGTGACGTTCAACATTCCTTTCTTCACAAATGATACACGTGAATAGCATAGCAAACACACATAATTTAGTCCTATATCTCGTTAAAGAAGTAATCGGTTCTCCATTCCGAGTGTGCGTAAATCAAACTCACCACGTGAATACTTATGTCTGCTCAGGTCACACCAGTATTCAAGAAAGTAAATAGAAGAAATCGGCTGAATTATGACTGATATCACCAACGTCGATTTGCAATCGAATATGGAACATATACTATGTTCAAACAGTATGAATTACCTCTAACATAACTATCTATTGTCAGCAGTCAGCACACATACAGAAAATATCGTTCTTGTGCAACACAGCTCTTTACTGTCATGAAGTATTGAATGTTTCTGACAGGGGACCTGAAATTGGTTCCAGAATACTTTTGATATCATTGCGACTAGTAATCAAATTGCGTACGTAAGGAGTAATGTTTCCTCTGCGCGACCAGGTTCGTGCTTTGCTTCAGAAAGGTTACAGTTATGCGGCGTTCAAAATGGTTCAAATGGCTCTGAGCACTATGGGACAACATCTGTGGTCATCAGTCCCCTAGAACTTAAAACTACTTAAACCTAAGGGTATCACACACATCCATGCCCGAGGCAGGATTCGAACCTGCGAGCGTAGCAGTCACGCGGTTCCGGACTGAGCGCCTAGAACCGCTAGACCACCGCGGCCCTTCGCCGTTCTTAATCTACATAAACGATTTCGGAGACAGTCGGAGCAGCCCTCTTAGATTGCTTGCATATGATGCTGCCATTTTGCGTCTAGTAAAGCCATCAGAATACCAAAAACAGTTGCAAAATGATTTGGACAAGATACCTCGACGATGCGAAAGGCGGCTGCTCAGCCTAAATAATACAAATTGTGAGGTCATTCACATGAGTACGTGAAAGCATCCGTTAAATTTAGGTTATATGATAAATCACACAAATATAAAGGAGGTCAATTTAATTAAATACATGGGGATAACAATTATGAACAACTTAAAATTGGAACGATCACATTAATGTGGAAGGCAAATCAAAGACTGTGTCATGTTGGTAGGTCGCTTAGGAGATGTTACAGGTCTACTACAAATACTACCTACACTACTATCGAGTGAGGTTGCGCAGTGGTCAGCACACTGGACTCTCATTCGAGGGGACGACGGTCCAAACCCACGTCCTGACATCCTGATTTACGTTTTCCGTGATCACCCAAAATTTCTTCAATTTTATTTGTATTACTGTACCTCCATTTGTGGAAATTATAATGTGTAACCCATGGAGCACTGTGCGAATCACGATGATACTGATCATAGAAAGAAGAAAAACGTCAATTATTGCGAAAAACAGTACATGTAATTAAAGCGGAATTTTTATATATGTCTATTGAAAAACAAACTTGGTTCAAATGGCTCTGAGCACTATGGGACTTAACATCTGAGGTCATCAGTCCCCTAGAACTTAGAACTACTTAAACCTAACTAACCTAAGGACATCACACACATCCATGCCCAAGGAAGGATTCGAACCTGCGACCGTACCAGTCGCGCAGTTCCGGACTGTAGCGCCTAGAACCGCTCGGCCACCCCAGCCGGCCGAAATTTGGTTCACATTCATTAACGGTTCTCTGTGATCAAAACAATTTAGCCGCGTACGACGCATATCTGCTATTAGAATTACGGGGCATGAAAAAACCAAGTATAATGGCATCGCGATTCGATGCGGAGATCTGGTGATTGTGAAATTAGGCGCCTACTCCTTCGACTGCGGCCTCCAAAATACTAGCGTCCGTCATACGAAGTACATTTATCTTTGAGTCATCAGTCTACTGACTAGCTTGATGTAGCACATCCGTGTCAGCCTCTTCATACCAGTGTGGCACATAACGACCTACGCCAGCAACAATTCGCTGCGTGTATTCCAATCTCTGTCTTCCTCTGCAGTACGTAAGCACTCCTAAAAAGTTCAAATGCGATTTTCTTATAACTTCTTGAGAGTAGGGTCTCCCTGTTTACATATGATATAGTCCTAGTCATGCCTACACACCCTGCAAATGTCAATCAAATAGGTGGGGGGGAAGTACGTACGGTATTCTTGTTAGTGATGTAGATCAAAATCTACATCTACATCGATAAGCCACGAGCCACCGTACGGTGCATGCCGGAGAATACCCCGTATTACTATACTCATTTCGTTTCCTGTTCCACCCAAAATAGAGCGAGGAAAAAACGATCACCTTTATGCCTCTGTACGACCCCTGATTTCTCGTATCTTATCTTCGTGGTCTTTACGGTCAATGTGTACTGGTGGCAGAACAATCGTTCGGGACTAATCTACAAATGCCGGTATTCTAAATTTTCTCGAATAGAACTCTGCCTTCCCTCCAGAGATTCCCATGTGGGTTCCCGAAGCTTCTCCGTAACACTTGCGTGTAGTTCGAACCTACCGGTAAAATAATCTTGCAGCCCGCTTCTCAGCTGATTCAATATCTTCCTTGAATCCAACCTGGTACGGATCTGAAACACACGAGCAGTACTCAAAAGTAGATCGCAACAGCGACCTATGTGCGGTATACTTTACAGGTGAACCACTTGTTCCCAAAATTCCTACCACAGTTCTCACACGTTCGTTCCATTTCATATCGCTTTGCAACGTTACGGTCAAATAATGAAAACGTCTTGACTGTGTCAAGCAGGAGACTAGTGATACTGCATCCGAACATTATACATTTGTTTTTCCTACTCTCCTCATTCACTTACTTTTTTCAACATTTAGAGCAATCTGTCATTCTTCGCACAAAATTTTGTCGTAGTCGCCTTGTATCTTCCCTCAGTGTCAGCTTCTGCACCTTACCGTAAACCACAGCATCAGCAGAAAACAACCGCAGAGTGCTGCACGTCCTGTCCGCCAAATCATGTATGTATACAGAGAAAAATAGCGGTCCTGTCGTATTTCCCTAGGACACTCCTGACGATACCCTTGTGTGGAGGACGACGTACGGTGTTCTATTACTTACGAAGTCTTCGAGCCTCTCACATATCTGTGAATTTATTGCATATGCTCGTACCTTCGTTAACAGTCGGCAATCTGCACAGAGTCAAACGCCTGTCGGAGATCTAGAAACATGGCATCCGCCATTTGACCTTCATTCATAGTTCGCTAAGTATCATGTGATAAAAGGGCAAGCTGATTTTCGCACCCGCGATGGTTTCTAAAACCGTGCTAATTCGTGACCATAAGCTTCTCGGTTTGTAGGTTTGATATATTCGAAATGAGAATATACTCAATATGCAGCAAACCGAAATTAGTAATACTGGTTCGTAATTTTGCGAGTCCGTTCTTTTACCGTTCTTATATACTGGAGTCACCTGTGCTTTTTTCTAGTCGCTTGAGCCTTTGTGTTTGGCGAGAGATTCAGGATAAATGCTGACAGTGTAAGAGGCTAATGCCGTAAAGTAGTCTTTGTAAATCCGATTTGGATTCCATCCGGATCTGATGATTTGTTTGATTTCGAATATATTAGGTTTTTCTCTACACCAGGGATGCTTATTACTGCGTCGTCCACACAGGAGTCAGCCCGATGGTCAGATGACGGTATGTTTGTCCGATTCTCCTCTGTGAACGATTTCTTGAACGTCAAATTTATAATTTCAGCTTTCGTTTCGCAATCTTCAACTGCCATTCAGACTGGTATACAAGGGACTGAATGGATGCCTTAGACTTGCTTAGCGATTTTACATAGGACCAGAATTTTCTCGGGTCTCTGTCGGATCTTCACTGGTCAGGGTATTCTTTACTGTCATTTCTTGTGAACAGTATTAGCTTATTCCCAAGAAAAAGCAGCTTTCACTCAATTAATACTCGGCAGAAATCAAACCTGCGTTTGGATCGGACTTACTTAACTCTTGTGCAGAAAAATGTGCAGTATACTGCTGCATCCATTTTCAATAATCTACCACTCGAATTCAAAAATCCTTGCAGTAATCCACGCGCTTTCAAATCTAAATTGAAGAGATTCCTCATGGATCACTCCTTCTATTCTGTCGAGGAGTTCCTTGAAAAATTATGCTGATTCTTGTTGTATTTTTGATTGTGTTTACTTAAACTTATGGACTGGCTTTTTTCGGGTTCATAAATATTTATTTTTATCTGTTATTACTATTATGTTGTAATTTCATGTAGTGACACATTCCATGACCTTGGAGATTTGCTCCTCAATTAGGTCCTACGGAACTTGACGTGTAAATAAATAAAATAAGTATTTCGCTAAAATGTGACCGTTGTAGCACGTGTATGCTTAGGTTTTTTCACAGACGCTCGAATCTCTACTAACCTTTGCTTGTCGTCATTTGTACGTTCTCTTTTGAATCGAGAGTGCAACGGCCTCTGCTTCCTCAGCATCTTGCGAATTTCGTTATTAAATCACGGTAGGTCTTTTCCGTCCTTTATCCATCTGCTAGGCACATAACACTCGAGACCAAGATTTACAATTTGCTTAAAATTTACCCCTAATTCCCCTATGTGCATGTTACTGAAATTAAGTGACACAAATTCACTGTCTAAGTGAGATGTTAAAAACTACTTTCTGTGGTGTCTAGCAGTTACTACAATGCAGAAAATCCAGGTCGTAATGATTGTGATGTGTTTGTGGGAAATGCTCGACATAGAGGAAAAAAACAGCCGACGTACTGTGTGTACATATTAAGATGCGACACATAAAAATATCTTCATAGTTGGTGACTCCTATTGCCGACGACACATGAAACCTTAATCCAGCCCTTATACCTAGAATCTTAAATTTGTAAATCGAAGGAGCGAAAATTAGGCTTCAACGTCCGCGCGACAACGTGGTCGTTACAAGCAGAGTATAAGAATGCCTAGGGTAATAGGTAAGGATGCCGGCCGTGACTTTTTGAAGGGCAACTATCAGGCAACTCAGACCAGGATAGCCGCACCGGATGTGTAAGACCGCCCTCATGAGTGCGATGCTAGAGTCTTGCCACTGTGTCACCTCAGTCGGTTTGTAAGAGAGGATCTATCCAGTGTGCAGTGTGATTATCCCAGTACCCACCGGAGATAAGCTGCGAAGGCGCGTACGCGCTCCTGTTCACTGCTTAAGGCACAGGAGCTCATTAAGCTTGTACCGACAATATGGCGCCACTGCTACTGCTGTTAACTCGCAGGCACCTAATCTACTAGCAATATTGCGCTTCCAAGTTATGTAATACGCGGTAGTAATTATGAATCATCGTAACATGGCTTTGTGTGTGTGTGTGTGTGTGTGTGTGTTTGTGTGTGTGTGTGTGTGTGTGTGTGTGCAGTCGCGAAGAGAGGAGGGGCAGAGAGGCTAGAGGCTGGAAGAAGGTGAATGAGGCAGAGGAAGAGCGGAGGCGCGAAGGAGGTACAGCAAGTGAAAACTAAATGGAAAGAATAAATGAACTCTGCCATCGTTTAAATACCTGTGTGTTTTGCGGCTGATTACTTGATTTCAGAACCCAGAAGTGAAGACATAATTTGTCCCTCATCGAGATGATTGTGATAGGCGTCAGTAACGGAGGTGACCTTAGTCTTCGTTGATAACTCTTATAAAAAAAAATGTTACCTAACAGCAAAAAATGTGCAACCTAAGTGCTAAAGCTTTCAAGTGAACCGACATTTTAAAGTCTGGTAAAGTTGAGGCCGCGCTTTCTTGAAACTCTTTCCTGTGCTCCACACAAATTCGTAATCTCCTGTGACCTATCTGGTGACGCCACGCAGTAAATGATCGTGTCATGTAGGAATCACACCGTCTTCCTGTAACAAATGTGGACAAAGATTTCAGAAACGAGAAAATGACTTCAGAATTTCTCTCTTAGTTTCTCGTGATGATGATGTTAGATACCGCCGGCCGGAGTGGCCGAGCGGTTCTAGGCGCTACAGTCTGGAACCGCGCGACCGCTACGGTCGCAGGTTCAAATCCTGCCTCGGGCATTGATGTGTGTGATGTCCTTAGGTTAGTTACGTTTAAGTAGTTCTGAGTTATAGGGGACTGATGACCTCAGCAGTTAAGTCCCATAGTGCTCAGAGCCATTTGAACCATTTTTGTTAGATACCAATAAGACAGGCGCCCTTCAAAAAGTAACGCATAAGAACTTATGCTTCTAAGTGAACCAGTATGTCTGTGTTCCGTAAATTTGATGTGCTCTTTACTGGAGCTCTATGCTGTGTCCCAGAGAATTTCGTACGTTTTCTGTCACTTTTCTTACGCGATGCCACACCATAAAATTTTGAGACATACAGGTATCATAATCTTCCCCTGTAACATATATAGATTATACGTGCACCGTAAGAAGATTTCAGGAGACAGAACTGACTACAAAATATCTATCTCTAAAGTTCTCGAGATGATGGTGTTAACACTAAAGCGTGGGTGAGGTTAAAAAATGCCACGTAACAGCAACAATTGTACAACACTACTATAACTATATCTACAGGGTTACTCAAAAAGATGGACTGAATTTAACTAATTTGCATTTCACGAGATGTAAATGGGCCATGAACAGTATACATATCTAAGGAAAGAGGTAGGTCCTAAGTTAAGTTTTGTTAGCCACTAGTTGCGTAGACAGCCGCTAGGGCGGTGATAGTTCTAAACGTTCGCTAGGGTGCTCGCGCTAATAACCAGCTGTGAGTAAGGTAGCTTCATTGGAACAGACTGTTTTCAGCGTTTCAAGAATCCTCAAGAAGTGCTTGAGCTCTTACAGTCCAGCGGGAATTCATCGCCGATTCGGCATTGAACCACCGACTAAGAAAATCATAAGCTGTTGCGGTGAACTCCGTGATGCAAGACATGCGTCTTCGTGTGGGGTTGAATCTGGCTATCACATAAATATTTGCTGTGGCGCAAAGGGAGGATACACTGAACATTTACTGTAACACGTGTTTAGAAAAATGGTACATCTTTTTTAATAACGGTTAATTTGTATTCCGTTATTTTAATGCTAGAATTCTTATTCAGTTCTATTCTTTGCTATGCCGCCGTTAATTCCATATGTTCCTTAGGACTCTTTTTGTGCAATGCCATACTATAGAATATCTTGTCATTTAGATAAAACTCGCTTTCTTCTATTGTTACTTAAACTCCTCTACGAAGAGGAGTATGTTGGGAGTATGTGAATCGCTAGAAAACGAATAAAATCGACGGGTATTGATTGCTTTCGAGTTGTCCCCTTCATAGTCTAACAGATAAAGACGTGTTCAGTGCTACGTCTACAAAAGCACAAGTGACATACATAGTTGTTGATCCCTGAAATGTTATATGCACTTTGAAATCATCTTTTTTATCGGCATTTGAGAATCATTAATCACATCTGCTAACTAAGACTGGTGGTGACCGGAATTCGATTTTCACCGAGTCAGCTGTGTCCATCATCCACCTCGTGTAGAATGAGGGTTTAGTAATCACCGCCACACACACACACACACACACACACACACACACACACACATACACACACACACGCAAACAAGGACACGAGTGTAACAACTACCAACGTGACACAGTGGTTTGTAAATAGGAAAGAGTGGAACTGAAACATGCAGTTCGAAATCCGCATATATTACAATTTGCTACGGTTTCCCTCAAAAACTGATAGCAAATGTCGGGATGACTGCTTTGATAAATGCGAACCCTCAATCAGAGCTTGTGTTGCATCACTAATAACTTCGTCATTAACGCGATATTAGTTCCTTCTGTTCTTTCCCCTATTATGTTAGCGTAAAAGATATTCCTAAAGCCGGTACGCGTACAGAAACAAAAATTTATTGCAATGCATTTTTATCATGTCGTGTGCCAAAGGGAAAAATTTGTTAAAAGACGATTTCATTCACCATCTTGGCTGTCATTTATTTGAAGCGACCAGCTGCCACCGTGGATGTTTCATTTTGAAGTGTTTAGTTATGATCTCGTAATTTTGCTCAGTATCCTATGTGGGGAAATAAATGTATTTAAGTGACCTACAAACATACTATGCACCCACATACGACGACAGGGCAAAATTACGATGTTATCAGCCAAAGTGCAATGGTACTCTTTTTCATTCCAACCCAAGTTAAAAGAGAAGGACTCTTACTTGTCTATAAAAATAATAAAACACCTACGACGTCTTAAGGAGAAAGATTTGGAACATTACAGGCGCATCGTGTCTAGTTAGGAAAGATAAAGTTAGCGTTGTAATGGCTTATGGTAAAAGTTTTCCAGAAAACGAGTGCGGAGCTTTGTTAAGACTGCTGTCGTAGTGAACTCTCAGCCGTGTTACGTTCAGCTTAGAAGTGAAGCTAAATGCAACAACACTAAGCCGGCAGCATTAGTTCTACAAGTATTTATGTACCAGCTGTCTGTCATAAGAGTCGTCGAGCGCTTTATTTCCGGCGTGTCGGAAGACATTAGCAGTTTCGTTTCTGGTTTGTTTAAGTGGAATAGTCCTTTCAGATAAGACTCGTCATGTGTTTAATTCGACGTCTAACATCAATGGGAAATGTGAGCTTGTTTGCCTTTACAGTTCACTTTAATCTCTTTTTTATGGTCTCCTGTAAGAAACTAATACCTCTATGGAGTTCAAGAATATCAATTAGTCATTCATTAAACTCACTCAGGCTATGCCGAGCCAATCTTATTACGAGGTAGGCATCCACCGTCTGTCTTTATTTATATTCTTCGTAGTTGCAGTTGTATAGGCGACGGTGTGAGGTACGTCTCTGTGCTTAGCGCTTGGTCTCCTAATGATGGAGACATCAGTTGAGGAACCAATAAGCCCGGAGATATGCCCTACACCACACCCTAATGCCCACACAATTAAAGCCACCAACAATCTGGTTTTTCGTAGTTCATATAAATTACTTAACTTGATCCAAATTTATTTATCTTATCTCTCTTCATCCGAATTAGTTTTCCGTGCCTACCGATTTGGATGCTGCAGATAAGAATGAAACTGCAGCTGCAAACAGAAAGAGCTGAACATCAATGCTGTGAAAGAACATGTAATAGATTCCATTAAACGGAACCCCTCGTAAGGTAGAGACATCACTTGTAACTACAAGGGAGACCACTGCTGTAGCCACTTCTCTCGTTAGTCATTGTAGTAAACAACTGATCTGATCGTCTGCTATTTGGCTGGAAACTCTCTGTCTCTGTAACTGTATAACGGGTCGTTACTGGAACAGACCGTTCAGGAAAAGGAAAAACAAAACCGTGTTATTACTATTTGTAGCTATTTTGTAATTTTACTGCCTGTCACTTCTAATACACCATCAGTTGACTGAGTCCTGTGCGTAACTGAGTCAGTAGCCTCGACGACAAAGAAACTTCGCCGCGCGGAGTGACCGCGCGGATAGAGGCGCCATGTCAAGGATTGCGCGGCCTCTCCCGCCGGAGTTTCGAGTCCTCCATCGGGCATGGGTGTGTGTGCTGTACTTAGCATAAGTTAGTTTAAGTAGTGTGTAAGTCTAGGGACCGATGACCTCAGCAGTTTGGTCCCTTAGGAATTCATACACATTTGAACATTAGAACAAAGAAACATGTAGATCATCGGACACGGCGTATTAACTGAGCTGAACAAAGATGGAGATTTCGTTCACACGACTCGTAAGTCAGCCATTTAAGTGATGTTTCTCTAACAGTTTACTAAGTCCCAAAGGCGATGCGTTGTGCTATTATTTTATTGACATATTGATCTGAGCAAAGTTTCAATTCTGTGATATGAGATTGGTCATCCTCTTTGTATTTTTGATATTATCTGTTAAGGGATGGAATGTCATTCATGTACCCACAAGACACTATAATTCCAAGACTCTTTCTTCTTGATGATAAGTAGTAACATCTGAAACTTGTAGTAACAATAAAGATACCCACGGATGTTACTGTTAGAAGATTATGGTTTCAGATATTCAGTGATAATAATAATAACATTGTGACAAGAGTAGACGCAGCTGCATCCATGGGTGAAATGAAAGTGCGATATTATTGCAAGGCGAGTTCTAAGAAAAAAACATTCATGTGGGATGCACCAGCTGGTGTGTTTGGGAAGTGAGAATGGTGTGGTGGGAAATGAGGGTAAAGCTGAAATGGCGCACAGGATGACTTTATTTTCTGCATTTCGTAGCTGCAGGAGTCTTTCACTTCGTTGATGTGACGGAGGACAGTTATAAAAGATATGGCTCTGAGCACTATGGGACTCAACTTCTGAGGTCATCAGTCGTCTAGAACTTAGAACCTCTTAAACCTAACTAACCTAAGGACATCACACACAGCCATGCCCGAGGCAGAATTCGAACCTGCGACCGTAGCGGTCGCGCGGTTCCAGACTGTAGCGCCTAGAACCGCTCGGCAACCTCGGCCGGCGAGGACATTTAGAAGTCAGGTTTTAGTTGCTGAAAAGGGACAAAGTGTTTATGCGATATAGTGGGACAGGAAGGATTCTTAACAAGTGTATTCGCGATAGCGAATATGGACAATCATCAGCTGTAGAATGGAATGACAACAATGATAATCTGTGCCGGATCGGGACGCGATCTCGGATTTCCCGCTTATCGCGAACGGTCACCTCACCATTTGGCTATAGTGGACGACTCACGGCTAGAACCAAACTTCCATATGTCGTCAACCACGCGTCTAGACCTGTACTCGTACATCCATTTCGTATATTCAGTTTCAGGTGTGACATTTTTCTTGAAACTGACTTGTCCGATGTCAGTAGATAAATATGATATTGCAGTGCCTGTGTTATTCTGAATTACGACGCAAAGTTCCTTTGGACATGCGTGCATCTCCAAAGAAACTTTGCATCGTAATTCAGAATAACTCAGACACCGCAATATCGTAGGAAAGATTCTGATGAACGTAAGATAAATGTGTTAAAGCCAAGCAAATATAGAAGTGGTTGTAAACGTTTATCAGAGGGTAAAACCGAAAATTAATCAAATTCTGCGCACTTGTACTTAGAAAGGACAGCTAGGCGTGAGATGGTGAAACATAGTCAAAATGACGTATATCACTGACTTACGACACGCAAGCATGCATCACCAGATCCAAGCGCGGTGAATTTTCCTCGCAAGTGACGTTGACGTAATGAAGAAGTGTTTTAATCAGGTCTCAAGAAAAGGATGTGCAGAGATGGTGCCTTTTGCATGTTTTTGTTATTTTCTCTAGTGCAATTTTGAACATCACCAAGATCATGCTGTCACCGATCTAGGTACATGTTATCTACTACCATGTCTTATTAAGAGTGATGACCATAAATCTTCGCTACAGATTAAATCTTTGCGCCACACCGGGACTTGAAGCCGGGAACTTTCCCTTTCGCGTGCAAGTGGCATATCAACTGCCCTACCCTAGCTCGTCGTCACGCCTTTGAGGACGCGGAGTCGTGCTCGGATATGGCAGTTGGTATGCCACAAGCACGCGAAAGGGAAACGTTCCGGCATCGAGTCCCGGTGTGGCACACGGCTTTAACCTCCCAAGAATTTTCATGTCAGCGCGAATTCTGGTACAGAATGAAAATTCATTCCGCAAATACTAAAATGCTAAAGTTCTTCCATCATGTTATGCAACGATGCGTACATTCTGTATTTCTGTAAATTATCGCTTGTTGCCATTAATTCTCAGTCTTTTGTTGCTGCAATCAGGAGTGTACGTGTGTTACTTTCTTGTTAAGTGAACGTTAACTCCTGCTTTAATTCCTCTTATGTTACTGGTAAGTAACAGTTTTATCAATTACGTCGAATAATTTGACACACTTTGCTAACGTGTAGTCCGTTTCCAACCCTTGATAAACACATTTTTAATGAACTATTATGTAACTTGTAGAGTCACGTGTTCTGTGCACTTGGCACAAATAAAGGCATTACTCTGTCACTACCACCGAGAAGGAAAGAACTGCCTACAGAGCTTGCACGAAGCTTTGCTTCGCTACGGCTCTAATGCTCTTCACTTCTGAAGGAAAATGATACGTTTGGCTGTCACGGCTACTGACACGCTACATGCACGTTTACATGTCACGCCAGTTAAAAGTCACTTAGAGACTATATTATAACCGGATATAGGATTTTTCTCGTTTCACGCCTTCCCCATCGTATCCTGAAGAGCTGCAGTATCATCGGGTACAGGTAAATATAGTGTGTCACGAGAAGTACAAAACAGTACTAAAAAGGTATATAGGGGAAAACATAACATTAACATTCGCGTTGTTTTTAAGCCGTTCTCAGTAACCTTTTGTGCAAGACTAAATACACAGCTTGATATGAATGTGTGTAGGGCATTGCCGGCGGCCTAGAAGTGGTAATATCTTCCAATTCCTCAGGAAGTCATGATGTGACATTTGTTCCTGTAAGCTTTTAGTATTTTCACTAGCAATTCGTATCGGAGCAAAAGATGCTAATGCATTTTTCGAATTAATGCCTTAGACAGAAGTAATAAAATGAAATAAAATTTCCCATAGTTTCGTATCACAGGGTGGGGAGAGTTAGGACGTATATGACCCACTTCTTTTCTGACGTGGTAACTACGTCCGCAGTGGTAATGAAATGAATGGTCTTCAATACTGAGTGGTTAAAACTAAAGTGCACGTACTTATAGAGGTCCAGTGTGAGTATTAATCATCATATGGTGGAAAGTCTAATGCATTAATACGTAACCGGTTTACGCTGGAAAAAATTAGTTCCAGTTTTGTCCACCAGGTATCAATCTGACACTGTGAATGCAAGAAATCGTATAGAAACGTTTCCATATGTAATGGATTAGAAACGGAACGCGGGTATAAAAGGATAAGCGAGTGAGAAAGGCAAAATTTCGATTTCATTATTAAATGCTGCTTTCACAATTTGTTCAGTACGAGTAGCAGAGACGCCCACGGGTAAACTGACGCGATCAACTGTTGCTCGCAGCATTTCCGGTGGAACCTGTATATTGGCCTCCACATCAGCTACCGTACAGAACGAATGTGTCCCTGGTAAACGTTAGATATCCCCTAGCTGAAAGTCACATGGATCAGACCATGTGGTCACGGAGGTCTTTGTGGTACATTGCACTAAACAGGACTTAGACTAAGCCAGCGGTGTGAGTTGTTCTCCCATCTTGCACTAAAACAGTGGTTTCCTCACAGTTATGCTGAAAACAGTAAATGCTGTCCAAAGAGTTCTTTATAACGTGCAGACGTCACGCTACACCCGAAAGGCCCTCTGTGTGTATTGTCTCCAAAGGAGAGAGGACCGACAGTAAACATTCTTGTGAACTCACATCACACTGTCACATACAGTGAGTACAATGGTTCTTCATGCACAACATGCGGTTTAACAGCACCCAGTTTCGACAGTTCTATGTATTTACTACATCCTGTAGTGTAAAATGTCCTCCGTCACTCCACAGAATGTTGCCCGGCTGCATGTCATCAAATTCGAGTCATGCCGGAAACCGACGAGGAAATTCAGAACGTTGCTGCGGATCATGAGGTTTCAGTTGCTGCATCGTCTGCATCTTGTACGGGTACCAGTGTAAAATACCGCGCAAAATTTTCTGTAGTTTTGACCATGGGATATACGATTCTCGTGGCACTGTACGATTACTAGCGCTATCCAGGGTACGTGCTGCATAGCCAGTTAGTAACAACAACCTCCTCAATGGCTTCTAATGGGACAGGTTGCCATACTTTTCCAAGTGCCACACCAGACTCACCAAAGTTTTCAAACTTCATTATAACTGCCTTTGAATCTTTGCAAACATGGTCTAGGTATAGCGTCTTAGATTACTTAGCCACTTCGGTCCCCTGTTCGAAACCCACCACTGCTTAAATTTTTATTAATAATCAGCATTGGTGGCACTCATTCTGCCAGCGGCTTTGTCAAAGAGGGTGAAGGGCCGGACAGAAGTACAGGGCACTCTCTTGTTCTTGTGAGGGGGACTGCCCCTAAAGGCGGAAGAATCAGCAATGATCAAGGGGCATGAGGATGCAGAAGTAAATGGAAACCACTGCATTAAAGACACATAACGTGGATCCACAAGACATGTGGCCTGTAATTGAAGAAGTGTCATGATGATCTCTCCATTGGCAATAGTCCCCCATTCGGATCTCCGGGAGGGGACTGCCAAGGGGGAAGTTACCATGAGAAAAAGATTGATTAACCGACGGAAGGATAACGTTGTACGAGTCGGGATGTGGAATGTCAGAAGCTTGAACATAGTACGGAAGCTAGAAAATCGGAAAACGGAAATTTAATGACTCAATCTAGGTATATTAGGGGTCAGCGAAGTGAAATTGATATAACAGAAGGATTTCAAATGAGATGAACCTAGGCTAAAATCAACGGGAGCAGAAAATGATATAAAGGCAGTTGGATTCGTTATGAATAGGGATGTAGGGCAGAGAGTGCGTTACTGTTAACAGATTAGTGATAGAGTTGTCCTTATCAGAATCGACAACAAACCAACATTGACAGCTATAGTTCAGAAATATATGTCGACGTAGCAATCTGAAGATGAAGAGATAGAGAAAATATATGAGGGGACTGTACATATAATACAGTATGTAAAGGGAGATGAAAATCTAACAGTCATGGGGGACTGGAATGCAGTTGCAGTGGAATGAGTAGGAGAAAAACGTTACAAGAGAATATGGCCTTGCTACAAGGAATGAGAGAAGAAAAGGCTAATTGAGTTCCGTAATAAATTTCGGCTAGTAACAGTGAATACTCTCTACAAGAATCACAGGAGGACGAAGTATATTTGGTAAAGGCCGGGTGATACGAGAAGATTTGAGTTACATTATATCATGGCCAGACAGAGATTCCGAAGTCAGATAATGGATTGTAAGACATACCCAGGAGCAGATATAGACTCAGATCGCAATATAGTAGCGATGAAGAGTAGGCTGAAGTTTATGAGATTAGTCGGGAAGAATCAATACCCAAAGAAGTGGGATAGGAAAGTACTAAGGAATTACAAGATACGCTTGAAGCTGTCTAAGGCTATAGATACAGCAATAAGGAATAGTTCAGTTGAAGAGGAATGGTCATTTCTAAAAAGGGCAGTCACTGAAGTTGCAAAGAGAAACAATGGTACAAAGAAGGTAACTGTGAAGAATCCATGGATAACAGAAGCAATATCTTATTTGATGCATGAAAGACGAAAGTAAAAAACTGAATACAGAAGTAAAAGTTGCTGTGGAATGAAATAAATAGGAAACTGGCGAAATGGCTTCATGAAAAATGTGTAGAAATCGAAAAAAAAAAGATTGTTACAAGGACTGACCAACATACAGGAAAGTCAAACCCACCCTAGGTGCATATAAATACAAATTTAGTGAACCATCGGTGAAATTAAAAGCAAGGATGATAACATTAAGACTATAACGGGAATTCCACTGTTAAATGCAGAGGTGAGAGCGGATAGTCGGAGAGAGTGCATTGAAGACCTCCATGAGGGGGATGATTTGTTTGATGGAAGAAGAAACAGGAGTCGATTTCGAAGAGATAGGGGATCCAGTATTCGAATTAAAAGAGGTTTGAAGGACTTTTGATCAAATGAGACAGAAGACATAGATAACACTCCATCAGAATTTCTGAAGTCGTCGGGGGAAGTGGCGACAAAACGACTGTTCACTTTGGTGCGTGGAATGCTTTGGTCTGGTGTTATACCATTTGACTGGATAAATATCATCCAAACAATTCGGAAGAGGGCAATAGCTGACCAGCGCGAGTATTATCGCACAATCAGTTAAGAGCTCATTCATCCAAGTTGCTGACAAGAATAATGTATAGACTAATGGAGAAGAAAATTGAGAATCTGTTAGATGTCTATCAGTTTGGCTTTAGCAGAGGTAAAGTATGAGAGAGAGGATTCTGACGTTGCGGTTAATAATGGAGGCAACATTAAAGAAAATTGAGGCACGTTACTAGGTTCGGACAAATCATTCGACAATGTAAAATGTTGGAAGACGTTCGAAATTCTGTGAAAATTAGGAGTAAGCTATAGGGAGAGACGAGTAATATACATTACGTACAAGAGCGAAGAGGGAATAATAAGAGTGGATGTCCAAGAAAGAAGTGCTCGGATTAAAAAGGGTGTAAGACAAGCATGTAGCCTTTCGCCAGTACTGTTCAATCTGCACATCGAAGGACCAATGATGGAAATAAAAGAAAGTTTCCGGAGTGGAATTGAAATTAAAGGTGAAAGGATATCAGTGATAGAATCTGCTGATCACACTGCTATCCTTGTTTAAAGTGAAAGAGAATTACATAATCTGCTGAATAGAATGATCAGTCTACGGAATAGAGTTTATGGACTGAAGACAACTCGAAGAAAGTCGAAAGTAATGTGAAGTAGCTGAAATGAGAGCTGAGGGAAACTTAACATCAAGATCGATGGTTACGAGGTAAATGAAGTTAAGGAACTCTGCTACCTATGCAGCAAAATAACCAATGACGGATGGAACATGGAGAACATCAAATGCAGACTAGCACTAGCAAAAAGGGTATTCCTGTCCAAGAGAAGTCTACTGGTATAAAACATAGGCCTTAATTTGACGAAGAAATTTCTTAGAATGTACGTTTGGAGCACAGCATTATATGGTGGCGAAACATGGACTGTGGAGAAAACCGGAACAGAAGAGAATTGAAGGATTTGAGATGTGATGCTACAGACGAATGTTGAAAATTAGGTGGACTAATAAGGCAAGGAATAAGGAAGTTCTGCGCAGAACCGGAGAGGAAAGCAATATGTGGAAAGCACTGACAATGAGAAGGGAAAGGATAGTAGGATATTTGTTAAGACGCGAGGGAATGACTTCCAAGGTACTAAAGAGGGTTGTAGAGGGCAAAAACTGTAGGGGAGGACAGAGATTCTAATACATCCAGGAAATAGTTGAGGACGTAGTTTGCAAGTGCTACTCTGAGAGGAAGAGCTTGGCACTAAAGAGGAATTTGATGGCTGGCCGCATCAAACCAATTAGAAGATTACAAAAAAGAAATATTCATTTTGGACCTTAGCTTTCATTTACTTGACGCGATGAGCTGCCATCGGCGATGTTTCGTTTTCAAGTGATTAGTCATGACCTCGTAATTTGGCTCAGTGTCCTAAGTGGGGCCGCGCGGGGTAGTCCTGCGGTCTAGGGCGCCTTGCTTCGGTTCGCGCATCTCCCGCCGTCGGAGGTCCGAGTTCTCCCTCGGGTATGGGTGTGTGTGTTGTCTTTAGCGTAAGTTAGAAGTTAGTTTAAGTTAGATTATATAGTGTGTAAGCCTAGGGACCGATGACCTCAGCAGTTTGGTCCCATAAGACCTTACCACAAATTTCCTAATTTATTCCAAATGACAAGATCTGTATCATTACATGCATGTTCGAGCATATCATGAGACACAGACATCGGCCCTTCTCCTCACATCTACATCCACAGCATGCTCCTCAGGATACTTAATGATGTGTTGCAGGGGGTACTTTTTGTACTGCTAACTGTTCCATGAGCGAATAGCACGTGGGAAGAATGATTGTCTGTAAGCCTACGTATTTTCTCCTCGTGGTCATTACCGGAGATGTATGTGTGGGGCAGCAATAAGTTGTCCGAGTCTTCTCGGAAAGCGCTCTTTTGAAATTTGGGTAGTAAATCTCTCAGTGATGCACAACTCCTCTCCTGCAACGTTTGACGATGGAGTTTGTTCAGAACGTCCGTAACGCTCTCGCGCCAACTAAACGGTCCCGTGACGAAACGCGCCGCTTTTCGTTGGGTCTTCTCTATCTCTTCTATCAATCCTATCTGGTGGGAATCCAAGATAAATGAACAATACTCAGGAATTGGTCGATCAAGTGCCTTATCAGCCACTTCCTTTTTGGATAAGTTACATTTCCTTAAGATTATTTCTATGAATCTAAGTCTGGAATCTGTTATTCCCTCTATGTGTTTTTTGTGGTCATTCCACTTAAGATTGCTCTGGATATTTTAGGGTGGATACTTTTTCTAGAATTTTGTCATCAATAGCGTAGCTGCACTTATGGTGTGAAATGGTTTCAGCACAAAGCAGGTCGACCCTTGGTAGATAGCAAAAACATGCAGCAAATTCCCACTGGTTCTCTGATAACCAGTTACGGCACACATACACCTAACTAGTCGTGAAAGGGTTGACATACGCGTTACATCATCCTTCTCAACGTAGGTACACAGATGTAACGTAAATATTTCAGTATGAAGTATTTATCTGTATCTTTATAATAACAGGAGTTTTACTCTCCTCAAGCAACATTATCAGTATGCAGGAAACTGGGAGCTAAGGCATCTGCTGATCGTCTCACTCAGCCCTGAATGTAGCAGTTAACCTGTTTTGATCCACCTCAGTAGCTGCGGAGTCATGCGGCGGGTTCCTAACGGAAGGCGCCGGGTTGATTCCGAGCCGGGTCGGAGGTTTTCTCCTTTTGGGAGCCGGGTGTCGTGTTTCCCTTACGTTAGTTTCGTCGTAACTGACATTCCACACTTGAGGTAATTGTATAGTTGCGTACCGAGAGGTACTAAATTTTAAAAAATGCTAAATAAAATAAACTTCTATTACTGCTGTTAATCGGAGAGGTAAAATTAGGTGTCGCCACAAAGATTTACTCTCTCAACTTAGCCAATGTTTACGACACTGGTATTCCATTCATGACAATCGGCCTAACAAGATGTAAGTTCTCCGTGAATTCCCTAAATCGATTACGACCGTTTCTATAAATATTTGGCATAGTGCTCATCGTCACTAACTGTTAAACCTAAATCTTCGTTTCCATCCTTCTCGAAGGCCACATCGAGGGCATCCATATAGTGTTTGTCATGATCTAGAATTATACTGGTGTTTGTTGCTTATTTTTCATAATTTCTGTACACTGTCCCACAGTTTATGTCTGACGATAATTTTTTGAAGAGTCCCATACTTAATAAAAAACTGTGCTATCAAGACTTTTCATAATTTGCAATTTGTGTCAAATCTGAATACTATTGAACAATTACTGGATCGAATAATCCACGAGAAACATGACCAGCATTCACTCCAACAACTACACATTAATATCTATCATAACATGTCAGCATGGTAAAATTCTTGATAAATAATCGGCAACCATACCACTGATAGTTATACGAACTGGAAGGAATGTCAAGAAAAATAAAATCGCTGGGGTCTAGATATAACCACAACGGATAAAAATTAACTATCTAGACTTTACACGTGAAAGCCCAAAATTAATGTAAATACAGCAAATCGACAAGAGAAGCCGCGCCGAAGCAACCTTCACAATGCTGCCAAACGGGTAAGGTACATCAGACAATTGTTTATCATAATGGTAGAGCAGCTAACCACAACTAACAATAAAATGAAGAAACTCATCAAAGTAAAGTTCGCAAGAAACTCCTCCTACTGATACATATGTCAGGTAACAACACTAGGCTATGCTTTGCAAATATAAAGAAATAATATCCCCAAAGAAAAAGCTGAAACATAGTCACACACAACCGTCCACCCATCATTGTTTATGCCTAGCACAAACGGTACATAATGCTTCTTACGCGCTGCCATTTAAGAGCAAACTTCACCATTGTCATCCGCTTGTGTTTGGTTAACACCTCCTGGAGACAAGACACTATGTGCTGACCTGAACCATGATACAACGTCTCGTGTTTATAACAATTCACCGCTAGCTTAGGTCCAGAGTTAATCAGGCTGTACCCACTGCAGGCCACGTACACTTCCCCATCCATGAATCCGGCCCCCAATTCAGCTGTTGGTTTGTTGTCCTTCCTCGCTGGCCCTCTGCGTACAGTGCCGTCGAGACTCCGTTTTCTTCCAGTCCCCGATAACAGGAGCCGCCTTATCGTCCATCCACAAACTGCGACCATCACTGATTATCAGTAGCCCACCGCCACCATCCTCCCAAGTGCCTCAGCTTGCAGAACCAACCTTCAGGGATGTAACAGCGGGCTAACCATGGCTTGGCGCCACATGCTGAGGTTCATTATGCTATTGTTGCTGCCCGTGGTCCTTAGAGATGACTCCAAGTGGTTTCCTCTTCCCTCTCCCACATCAGACTGCTCTCTGGGGGTCACCACCGACCAATCGTTGCCTCGCTGTGATGCTACACAGTGGGTGACGTTGGTGGGTGGTACACATCACTAGCTACACTTACCAGAAGGGGCTGATATGTGGGGGCACCTGACATAATTGCATATAAAAGAGCTTACTTTGGTTTGATGCGGCCCGCCACGAATTCCTTTCCTGTGCTAACCTCTTCATCTCAGAGTAGCACTTGCAACCTATGTCGTCAATTATTTGCCTGACGTATTCCAATCTCTCTCTTCCTCTACAGTTTTTGCCCTCTACAGCTCCCTCTAGTACCATGGAAGTCATTCCCTCATGTCTTAGCAGATGTCCTATCAACCTGTCCCTTCTCCTTATCAGTGTTTTCCACATATTCCTTTCCTCTCCGATTCTGCGTAGAACCTCCTCGTTCCTTACCTTATCAGTCCACCTAATTTTCAACATTCGTCTATAGCACCACATCTCAAATGTTTCGATTCTCTTCTGTTCCGGTTTTCCCACAGTCCATGTTTCACTACCATACAATGCTGTACTCCAGACGTACATCCTCAGAAATTTCTTCCTCAAATTAAGGCCGGTATTTGATATTAGTAAACTTCTCTTGGCCAGAAATGCCTTTTTTGCCATAGCGAGTCTGCTTTTGATGTCCTCCTTGCTCCGTCCGTCATTGATTATTTTACTGCCTAGGTAGCAGAATTCCTTAACTTCATTGACTTCGTGACCATCAATCCTGATGTTAAGTTTCTCGCTGTTCTCATTTCTACTACTTCTCATTACCTTCGTCTTTCTCCGATCTACTCTCAAACCATACTGTGTACTCATTAGACTGTTCATTCCGTTCAGAAGATCATTTAATTCTTCTTCACTTTCACTCAGGATAGCAATGTCATCAGCGAATCGTATCATTGATATCCTTTCACCTTGTATTTTAATTCCACTCCTGAACCTTTCTTTTATTTCCATCATTGCTTCCTCGATGTACAGATTGAAGTGTAGGGGCGAAAGGCTTCGTTCTTGATCGCCCACTCTTATTATTCCCTCTTGGTTGTTGTACATATTGTATATGACCCGTCTCTCCCTATAGCTTACCCCTACTTTTTTCAGAATCTCGAACAGCTTGCACCATTTTATACTGTCGAACGCTTTTTCCAGGTCGACAAATCCTATGAAAGTGTCTTGATTTTTCTTTAGCCCAGCTTCCATTATTAGCCGTAACGTCAGAATTGCCTCTCTCGTCCCTTTACTTTTCCTAAAGCCAAACTGATCGTCACCTAGCGCATTCTCAATTTTCTTTTCCATTCTTCTGTATTTTATTACTCATCTTAACAAAACTACTCACACATGAGCACAGCCACAGTAACAGCTATATCTGTGAATGTCTGTGTATGTGCATGTATTTATATACGTACACTTCCTGACAAATAAGTGAAGCAACCAAAAGGTATGGTCACAGGTCTATGTAACTTCGTACATGTACACTCGTGAACAGGCATGTAAATGATAGGAGTACCAATTCTCTATGGGAGGTACAACCGTCACCAGAGTGCATTGATGTTCATTTTCAGTGCTATTACCAGGCCTGGTAAGGTAGGTAAGGGGCCTTAAAAGCATTAGATGCTGAGTCATCACTGTTAAAGGCACTGAAATGCTTTGGTCTAGCGGGATATCTTGATAGAGTTCGAAAGAAGACTTCTTTTATGGGTCTCTTATGGCCAGCAGGTCGAATCATGCAGTATCCAGATTTATTATGCATTCACCTGTGACAGTGGCTTGATTTTGGGCTGCTCATGGGTACATGAGAATAGGCCTACTCGTCATGAAGGTCCAGGACGTATCATGTCTGACCACTCCAAGGGAGAATCAATGCATTGTGCACCAAGCACATTGTAACGCCTTCACATCAGTTCTTGATATGTGAGAACAAGTAAGGACTCTCTGAAACATTCTGTGTCATCATTGGTTGTAGACTATCAACAGCCAGTCTAGGGAATGATTGTTCAATGTGCAGTCTGGCATTAATACTGCAACACAAATGGGTGCTGTTGGAATGGTGCTGCGACCCGGAAGTATGGGCTGTTGATGACTGGCATTGCATTTTCCATGGCAAATCCCTTTTCTGCAGTACCTCAGAAGACAATCGTACCAGGATATGGTGGTGACCTAGAGTAAGATTTCATTCAAGTGTTTTCGAAAGGCCTAGGGATGTTAGTCTTGGTGTCATAGTGTGGGGATAAAATGTCCTACCTACACTACTCTTATAATAATTATCGATGGGATATCCTCACTCAATTCATTTCTTTCCAGTCTTTGCAATATTAGTTCACATGTGGTAACATCCATTGTGTTTTGAATTAGAATACTGTATGTTTCTTCATAAGGTCTCAGGTAATCAATCCATGTTGACAGACGATGGTGAAAATTTGTCCTGATGAATCTGTTCAGCTCCCATAAAAGATGAACGAATGTATTTGACTCAAGGTGGTACGCTGTAGTCAGAATGTTCAGATGGTGCGGAAGTGGAGCATGAAATAATCCGGTAACGATCTTTGCAGAAGCACTGTAACAAACTGCACTCCACCACCGGGAGACATTCTTCTATGATACATTCGGAAGTGGTTCTGCATTCATCACTTGTTAATATAAAATATGATGCTATTCCTAAAAAGATACCCACTGTTGTGATCAGATAGCAGAGGAATTTTATGGGTTTTATGCCAAACTCTAATTTCTTTAGATTAGTTGTCATAACAGACTTATTTCTCCTATACTCCTTACACCACTGTACTATTTTCAACCCACGTCTGTGAGGTTATTGAAATGTTGCCTTAGGGTAGCCAAATAAGTAAAGTCTGGGCAAGATCCAGGGCAGATATGAATAGCCAGAGATAACAGAGAGCCCTAATAGCAAGATGGTAAAAGACAACTCCAGCCAGAGCATATCCTCCTGTAATGCCAGGATGATATCTCAAATCGACACTGGTGAGGTTTTCGATGTCAAGATATTCCTGTAAGTGCTCTTCGGTATTTTGCTGTCTCGTTCACACAGGTATGATAAATTTATTATTTCTTGGCCATCCAAGAATAGATCCTCTGCTTTCGGTTTCATGAGTAATGGAGTGCAATAATGATTGTCCGACGGTTACATACGAGAGGCAGTCAATATACACTGCAACACTTTTTACTGAAAACAGGTTGGTTTTATTCAGGATTCCAATACATCATATTACGCCCTAATCTTTTGGCTATCAAACACTACCTTTCAACATAATCTCCTTTCAATATACGGCCTTATGCCACCTTATTTGGAGGGCTGCTTGCCCTCACACGGTACCAGTCTAGTGGTCGATGTTGGAGCCAATGTCTTGCTGCATCAGTAACCTCCCCATAATCCACGTACTGCTTCCCACAGAGTGCATCCTTCATTGGGCTAAACAGAGGTAGTTGAATGGTGTGAGATCCAGGACGTTGGGTGGATAACAGTCCCATGAAGTTTTCTGAGCTATGTTTATTGCATGATGCCTCTTGTACTGACGACCTATAGACATCATAAGCTGGATCAAAATGAATCTATGCGCGGTGTAAAGGATAACAGTGATTGGTGATTTGCCTGTAAATCATTATAAATAAACAACCCTGATTCACCCCCCCCCCAAAAAAAAAGGCTACACACTTATCTTGCCAGAAGCTGAGAAAGGATTGTTGTTACAGGTCTCAGGGGCACTCTGGGATGGTCTCTGTGGGAGGCACGTCTGTACATGTCTGTGAGTCACAGATCGATTGCGTAGTGCAACACAGAGCTGTATTGCCGAGCATGGTCGTGCGAGTAGCCTATGCTGTTGCCCACCACACCGGCACTAGAAGAAGAAGTTCATTTCAATTTTTGTTATAGAAATGGAAATGCCGTGCTGCTATGGCCTCCCTTCGGGTAGACCGCTCACCTGGTGCAAGTCTTTCGAGTTGACGCCACTTCGGTGTCGATGGGGATGAAACGATGATGATAAGGGCAACACAACACTCAGTTCCTGAACGGAGAAAATCTCCGACCCAGCCGCGAATGAACCAGGGCCGTTGGGCATGAAATTCCGTCGCGCTGACCACTCAGCCACCAAAGGCGGACATTGCTGTTCTGATGAAGATGCTGAATTTGTTTCTTCATTTTCACAGCTGTGTGCTGCCGGTCAGCACATGGGAGATCAGGCATGTTGTCATCACCTTGTTTCAATGATGAAGGACACCTCACCCTCTGATTCACCATGATTTCGTTCACTGCCACGTTCTCCATAGACATTCTTCATGTACCTCTAGATATGTGCAATCATCTGGTTCTCTGGCAGAGGAAACTGAACGACAGTTCTCTGCTTGGAACACACCCTTGTTTTATATGCCATTATGAACACTATGAATAGTACTGCCACCTACTGGAATTTTATGGAGCTATGGGGGTTGAAGCGGCGATATTCTGCGATATTCCACAACATACTTTAGATTCTTTCAACCGAATGTGGTCGAGAAAGAAATGTTTTGCATTACTTATTGAATGACCCTAATAATTCCCCATTGGAACTTTCTCCTAATCTCACAGTCTTTGGCTGATCTTAACGCCCAGGGAATTTCGTAATGACTATAGCAAGTGCTAAAATGACACATATGTCCTTTAATTATTTCAGGCCTCTCTTCTAAAACTGGCTCGAAATTCGTTACAAGTTCTGACAGTTAAAATCTGCTCCATGGTTGACGAGGTTGAGGACTCTACGATTTTAGCGCTAATCTGTTCACAAATCAGTATCATCTCTCCATTGATAGGTACCTCTTTTGGTGTGTGAGCCATTCACCTTCTTGTAATAGAATTCCCAAGCCTCAGTAATACTTCCCATGGACATGTTCCTTCATTAAGATGGGTACAGTGGTCTGGGCGCCATTGGTCGAAAATGTTAGCTTGTCAGCAGCAAAGTCAATATCTGTATCCTTCTCTTGGAGACAATCGATGTCTAATATGCAATGAAAGACAAAATTTGGCAGAAGTAGACAACTGCCAAATCTGCTTCCATTACCCAGAATAATTTTTAGTTGTGTTTGCCGGGAATGTCCTAGAACAGCACCTGTTATTCGACATGTCGCTGCTGGAAGAGTAGGTATATTCGCTCCTTCTTTACTTCTTTGGAGCAGAGCTAGAAATATGGCAGTAATACATGTATTGATGGTTAGGCATCTCAATCTGGATTGATGGCTGTGGAGTCTTTGTTGACCTAACATTACATGGATGCAGATTCTGAGTTAGTTTCTCCTGTATCCTTCCTATCTTAACATTACCGATACATCACTCCTGGTACTACTATAGCCTCTGTTACTACTTCCTACTAAAATTTTGGTGTGACAGTTTTTCTGATTATCTGCACAGCATGCATTGCCTCGGATTGTACAACTTTCGACTCAACACCTTCTTGAGCAAACGTTGCTGAACCGCTTCGACCAGCATTTCTCAATGAACGCTTTGTCATACTCTTCATGGGTCCTATAGGAGTCGGTCGCAGCCCTAAACACCCTGCAGTCTTGGATGAAGAACCTTGCTTCTGCACTTCAATTTACAGGCGTGACTATCTTCCTCTGAAAGCACGAATAAACACAAGTGGATAGGTAACTGTCTTTTCAGGGATAAACATCTGAAATTGTCTATGTTTTCATCAACTTTTCCTCTGTCGGAAGCATGGCACAATCATAGTCTGAGCTCCTCAGTAAAAACAACTGCAGTGACATGTTCGGTTTGTTAACGTATACTTATTGTGCCACTTCGTGAAACTGCAAACACAACTAAAAATAATTCAGGGTAATGGAAGAAGATTTTTCAGTTGTCTATTTCTGCCAAATTTAGTCGCTGTTACTTATAACAAAATGATAGTCTTGGAATCCCGCTCTTAAACCCATTAACTCGCGATTAACCGGTTCTACACACTGACTAAGCTCATTGTGCCACTGAGAGCAATTTTCGGTGATCCGAGTCTAGAACTCACTTTAACGTCCCTGGTACTTATTCATTCAATTTATCTTTCCTTGACTTAAGAGTGTCGACAACAGTGAGAACCCCCTCATGTACCTTAGCAGCGAGCTACTCGTCTTTTCGGTTCAGGCACGTGTGGAAGTCTGGATTTAGTTTAGCTTCCTGTTAACTATTGCACCCCGCAGTAGCTCTGTTATAACCGAGAGTCATTCTTGACACATGGGTATTTAAAACCTCTACAGAAAACGCTAAGGTAGAATAACCTTGGTTGGCGTTCATCGTTTCACCATTTGAAGTTTGAACAACGACAACACTTGGAAATCCCTTTCAACAATAAAGAACTCAGCTAAGAGAATTCTTGAATTTTCGTCTTTAAGGCATTTTCAGTAAATTCCCTTTACAGTTTTTTGTTTTTGTGCTGAATTAATGTCTTTATGTAAGCCATTCTGAACTACTTGCAGTTACTTTGATAAATCACACTTTAATTTCTCTGTTAGAGTCTGTTTCAGCCCTTCTGATAGTTATTGCTTTAAGCTTTATGATAATTCTGTTAAAGAGTTCGGGCTCCCAGCACAACTCTTGTTTTAGCTGTAGGGATTCTTCTTGTTTACAACTTTTTTAATAATGTCGAAGTAGTTCACAGGTGAACTGCAGGGTGTCAGTGTGGACAGGGCACAATATTTCTGCAAACGGCGAGTTGCTATCAGCAGGTGAGCTGATGAACTGACTGACGAGGTCCGGTGCCGGGCCTTTATCTCCTCCCACCCTCTCTTTGGTCGGCCGCCCTGTCTGCTGTGGGCGCTCTATCTGCTGTCTCTTCCATGTGGTCATAGGACGATAGTGTCACCTACATAACGGAGGAGAGAGGCAGGTTTCTGCTAGGCTGATTCAAGGGCTCCCTCCTCGAAGTACTCCGTATACATATTGGTGACAAACGGTGAAAGTGGGTTCCCCACGTTTACACCTCCAGTCTGCTTGTACTAGCCACCGTCGAAAAGAAACTGTATGGACGTCAAGACGCCTCTGCGTGAAATATCTGGCCAGTGAGTTCTATGGGTTCTTGTAAAGGCTCTCTGGTAAAAAGAGAGACAACATCGAAACTGACAAGGATGTCGGCACCTTTAAGCTTAAAGTTGTTAACAAGTCCCACAAAATCCACAGAGTTGCGAATGTCATGTGAGCAGTTCCAGAAGTAAGGGCTAAGTAAATTGTTTACGTACTTCACGAGTAAGTATTTTGCATAATTCTTGTTCATGAACGTCTAACATTTGGATAAACGGATACTGCTGTTACTGTTCTGTTGCGGCCTGTTCTTCGCTGTTCACCGCCTACTCAATACTAATTCTGCTCGGTAGTCCCATGTCGTACTATTTTCACGTCAACACCACAACAGAATATTCAAACCGAAAACTCCTACCAGTTTCCTCCAATTTATAAGAAATATTGTCCCTGATCTTCATCAAAGACCGCATTATAAATAATAATAATGATATCGTGAATTGTATCCACACGATGTCAACGCCTGTAAAAAAGAAAATAAATATCTAGTTAAATCTAACTACTGAAGGAAGACGCACAACTTACTGACTGTCTCGAACTGTCCAACAAGAACCTTTATACTAAGAAGCATCGACAGACAAGACTTAACCAGTGTCGAAACATTTCGCAGCCCTGGGTAGAGACAATCATATCTCGTTCGCATACTCGTTGTGATTTGGTCAACATTACGTAAAAACAAAAATACAGTCATTAATTCCCTGTTCTAAAAATTATAAAGAATATAAAATATTTATAACATGAGGTGTATTTCTCACTAGTCAGGCAGTGAATCATTAGACTGAAATGTCCAACATACACAACTGTCACAGTAATTACATGAGTTTCAAATCTTTAAATAAATGAATCTTCGTTTTCCCGACCTTCCTGAAATGATAACAGTAATAATAAAAATAGGTTAGTTATGGCCGGTGGACAACAATTGGTGCGCTGTTTCTCCCGACATGGAGGACATAGTTCTCATAGCGGCGTATAGGAATACAGCTGACCGTTTACTACAGGCTCGTAGGCAGAACTGGTGTTTCTCTATCACGGCCATGCCATCGATCTAAGACCTTTATGACTGATTGGTGCAATGTGTTGGCGTAGAACTGAAATTTAGTCTCACTAGCAACAGAGCAATGGAGACATTTATTAAGTTTTAAATTCTTGCAACCACATAATACACAAAAATGGTTCAAATGGATCTGAGCACTATGGGACTTAACATCTGAGGTCATCAGTCCCTTAGAACTTAGAACTACTTAAACCTAACGAACCTAAGAACATCACACACATCCATGCCCGAGGCAGGATTCGAACCTGCGACCGTAGCGGCAGCATGGTTGTAGACTGAAGCACCTAGAACCGCTCGGCCACACCGGGCGGCCCACATAATTCCATTGACAACAATATCGTAGTTCCTCACTCACCGTATTACAGCTCCTTTCCACACTTCAACGCAAAACTTAATACAAAAACAAATATCTCTCTTGACACAACTGAAGTCAAATTTAGGCCAATGTAGTATCCATACATCGAGAGTTAGCCATAGATCAAAAGCAAAGTGTAAATATCGCATGGAGCGTCAATAACAGAACAGTTCCAACGTTTATTACATCTCCGCTCAGCAAGTAGTTTTACTCCAGTTCTTAATTACTATCACTGTTCGTTTTATATAAGCGTGAACAGCAGTAGAATTTGATCACGATAGGGTATAATGTGGAAGCCGTCGAATTTGACTGCAAGTAGTGACTGAGAGATTCTGAGGGCACAAGGTTACGTCACTATCATCCTAATCCTTATGTGTTACCTCCCAGACTATAGTATCTTTGTGACGATATTCAGCAGGGTAATGCTCGTCCAACTGTAGCACATGTTTCTATGGACTGTAAGTATGACGTTAGTGTACTCCCGTGGCCAACGGGTCTCTCAGATGTGCCACCAACGAGTGTGGGGACAACTCGGACATGAACTCTGTCCCAGTGCCAGTATCGAGAATTTGTTCTGAAGAAACTGCCCATACCAGTTATACTTTTATTTAAAATCACAATCAATTTCGGCCTCCGTGCTATTTACACAGTATCAAACAGCAAAGTGGGCAACGGCCTTGCCGCAGTGGATACACCAGTTCCCGTGAGATCACCGAAGTTAAGCTTCGTCGGGCGTGGCCGGCACTTGGATGGGTGACCATCCAGGCCGCCATGCGCTGTTGCCATTTTTCGGGGTGCACTCAGCCTCGTGATGCCAATTGAGGAGCTACTCGACCGAATAGTAGCGGCTCCGGTCAAAGAAAACCATCTTAACGACCGGGAGAGCGGTGTGCTGACCACACGCCCCTTCTATCTGCATCCTCACCTGAGGATGACCCGGCGGTCGGATGGTCCCGATGGGCCATTTCTGGCCTGAAGACGGAGGGTTTAACAGCAAAGTATTACATGGTTTGTAAAATGGTAGAAATAAGCGTCGCGGGCAAGAGAAGAAATACTTCAGTTGATTTGTGAAAGAAAGAAGTAGAAAAATGTTCAGGGAAATTCAGGAATACAGAAGTCAAGTCGCAGAGAAAAAAAATGCATAGGAAGTGTAGGGAATCTAAGAGGAAATGGCTGCATGATTAATGTGAAGAAATCGAAAAAGAAATGATTGTCGGAAGGACTGACGCTACACGTTGGAAAGTCAAAATAACCTTCGATGAAATTAAAAGGAAGGGTGATAACATTAAGAGCGCAACAAGAATTCCACTGTGGAAAGCAGAGGAGAGGGCAGACAGGTGAAAAGAGTACACTGAAATCATAATTTAAAAGAGCTTTGGAGGACTTACGATCAAATAAGATAGAAGAGACTGGTAACAGTTCATCACAATTTCTAAAAACATTGGAGGAAGTGGCAACAATACGACTATTCATATTGGTGTCTTGTGACAGCCAGAGCGAGAGCACCAGCAGCAGCGAGTACTGTTTGTATAAAGCGTCTATTTTGCATTTTGTTTACGACCTTCCACTAAGGAAGGGATTCTATTTGTGTTTATCTGCTCTGCATAGTAACTAACAGTTCTTGATAAAACTTTACGTAGTTTTCGTGTTAGATTTCTTAGTGTTTTCTTGATCGTTTAGAACAGAAAGCGCCCTAAAACCGTCTTTTGTTTGTTTCGCGGCCGTTAGCCACTAGTCACTTGAATCAGCAGTTGTCTTGTGACAGCCAGAGCGAGAGCACCAGCAGCAGCGAGTACTGTTTGTATAAAGCGTTTTTGTACTTATTTGCTGCGCTTAGCTTTTAAATAGTTTTTCTGGGAAAACCTAGCGTAGTTTTCGCGTCTCGTATTTCAGTGAGTGTTTCTTGATTATCAGAGTAGCTCATCAGAAGATTATCTTGGGAATTTGTCACCGTATAGAGTAGGGTAAACATAGTCATGTGTAGGGACTGTGGTTGTTGTGAGCGGACGCAAGGAGAATTGGCCACTCTTCGGGGGCAGGTGGAGGCTTTGTCTGTTAGGCTCATCGAGCTGGAGGCGCAGGCGTCGGCTCGTAGTGGCGTTGGGGCAACTGTGGTGAGACCTATGCCTACTTCGGTGGCCTTGGAATCACATGGAACCCCTGATGTCGCTGCGTCTTCCGGCAGTGAGCATCTTACCGGTCAGCCATCACTCCAGGGTGAATGGCGGACAGTGGTGGGCTCGCGCGTGCCTGGCCGAAAGGCGAAGGTGGGATCTGGCCGCGTGGCAGCTGCCTTACCCCTTTCCAACAGGTACAGGGTGCTTCCTAGTGGTGATGACATCGTTTCCGAGCCACCTCAGGATGCCTCGCCTGTTGGGCCAGTGGCCGATTCTCCGGCAAGGTCCCGACAGTCACAGAGGCGGGCCTATTAGTTATAGGGAGCTCCAACGTTAGGCGGGTTATGGAGCCCCTCAGGAAAATAGCGGGTAGGTCGGGGAAGAATGCCAGTGTGCACTCGGTGTGCTTGCCGGGGGGTCTCGTCCGTAATGTGGAGGAGGCCCTTCTGGCAGCTATTGAACGCACTGGGTGTGACGGCTGCAGATAGTAGCACATGTCGGAACGAATGACGCCTGCCGCTTGGGTTCTGAGGCCATCCTTGGTTCCTTCCGGCGGCTGGCTGATTTGGTGAAGACAACCAGCATCGCACGCGGAGTGCAAGCTGAGCTTAATATCTGCAGCATAGTGCCCAGAGTCGATCGCGGTCCTCTGGTTTGCAGCCGTGTGGAGGGTCTAAACCAGAGGCTCAGACGACTCTGCGACTATAATGGTTGCAAATTCATCGACCTCCGTTATTGGGTGGAGAACTGTAGGGCCCCCCTAGACAGGTCAGGCGTGCACTACACACCGGAAGCAGCTACTAGGGTAGCAGAGTACGTGTGGCGTGCACACGGGGGTTTTTTAGGTTAGAGGGACCCCCCCTTGGGCGAAACGATAAAATACCTGACGGCTTACCAGAGAGGACATTATCATCGTTGATAAAGAACGTCCGTCCTCAGAGACCAAAAACAGGAAAAGTTAACGTAATATTGGTAAACTGCAGGAGTATCCAGGAAAGGTTCCTGAATTAGTATCTCTTATTGAAGGAAATAGTGCGCATATAGTATTAGGAACGAAAAGTTGGTTAAAACCGGAAGTGAACAGTAACGAAATCCTAGACACAGAATGGAATATATACCGCAAGGATAGGATAAACGCCAATGGTGGAGGAGTATTTATAGCAGTAAAGAATTCAATAATATCCAGTGAAGTTATTAGCGAATGCGAATGTGAAATAATCTGGGTTAAGTTAAGTATCAAAGGTGGGTCAGATATGATATTCGGATGCTTCTATAGACCACCTGCATCAGCAACCGTAGTAGTTGAGCGCCTCAGAGAGAACCTGCAGAACGTCGTGAAGAATTTTCGTGATCATACTATTGTAATAGGGGGAGACTTCAATCTACCAGGTATAGAATGGGATAGTCACACAATCAGAACTGGAGCCAGGGACAGAGACTCTTGTGACATTATCCTGACTGCCTTGTCCGAGAATTACTTCGAGCAGATAGTTAGAGAACCAACTCGTGAAGCTAACGTTTTAGACCTCATAGCAACAAATAGACCGGAACTTTTCGACTCCGTGAATGTAGAAGAGGGTATCAGTGATCATAAGTCAGTGGTTGCATCAATGACTACAAGTGTAATAAGAAATGCCAAGAAAGGAAGGAAAATATATTTGCTTAACAAGAGTGATAGGGCACAAATCGCAGAATATCTGAGTGACCACCATCAAACGTTCATTTCTGAGGAAGAGGATGTGGAACAAAAATGGAAAAAATTCAGAAACATCGTCCAGTACGCCTTAGATAAGTTCGTACCGACTAAGGTCCAAAGCGAGGGGAAAGATCCACCGTGGTATAACAATCATGTACGAAAGGTACTACGGAAACAAAGAAAGCTTCATCATAGGTTTAAGAGTAGTCGAATCACAGCTGATAAGGAAAAGCTGAACGAAGCGAAAAAGAGCGTAAAGAGAGCAATGAGAGAAGCATTCAACGAATTCGAACGTAAAACATTGGCAAACAATCTAGACAAGAACCCTAAAAAGTTTTGGTCATATGTAAAATCGGTAAGCGGATCTAAATCCCCTATTCAGTCACTCGTTGACCACGATGGCACCGAAACAGAGGACGACCGAAGAAAGGCAGAAATACTGAATTCAGTGTTCCGAAACTGTTTCACTGCGGAAAACCGTAACACGGTCCCTGACTTCAGCCGTCGCACGGACGTCAAAATGGAAAATATTGAAATAAACGATATCGGAATTGAAAAACAACTGCTATCACTTAGTAGCGGAAAAGCATCCGGACCAGACGAGATACCCTTAAAATTCTACAGTGATTATGCTAAAGAACTTGCCCCCTTTCTATCAGCAATTTATCGTAGATCGCTGGAAGAACGTAAAGTACCTAGCGACTGGAAGAAAGCGCAGGTCGTTCCCATTTTCAAGAAGGGTCATAAATCAGATGCGAATAATTATAGGCCTATTTCGCTTACGTCAATCTGTTGTAGAATAATGGAACATGTTTTGTGTTCTCGTATTATGACGTTCTTAGATAATACAAATCTCCTTCATCATAACCAACATGGATTCCGCAAACAGAGATCATGTGAAACTCAGCTCGCCCTATTTTCCCAAGAAATTCACAGTGCCGTAGACACTGGCGAGCAGATTGATGCCGTATTCCTGGACTTCAGGAAGGCATTTGATACGGTTCCGCACTTACGTTTAGTGAAAAAAATACGAGCTTACGGAATATCGGACCTGGTTTGTGATTGGATTCAGGATTTCCTAGAAGAAAGAACACAACATGTCATTCTTAACGGTTCAAAATCTGCAGATGTAGAGATAATTTCGGGAGTACCGCAGGGAAGCGTGATAGGACCTTTATTGTTTACAATATACATAAATGACTTAGTTGACAACATCGGTAGCTCCGTGAGGCTATTTGCAGATGACACGGTTGTCTACAAGAAAGTAGCAACATCAGAAGACTCGTACGTACTCCAGGAGGACCTGCAGAGGATTAATGCATGGTGCGACAGCTGGCAGCTTTCCCTAAACGTAGATAAATGTAATGTAATGCGCATACATAGGGGCAGAAATCCATTCCAGTACGATTATGCCATAGGTGGTAAATCATTGGAAGCGGTAACGACCGTAAAATACTTAGGAGTTACTATCCGGAGCGATCTGAAGTGGAATGATCACATAAAACAAATAGTGGGAAAAGCAGGCGCCAGGTTGAGATTCATAGGAAGAATTCTA
The DNA here is from genome assembly GCF_021461395.2 of Schistocerca americana. NCBI lineage: Eukaryota > Metazoa > Arthropoda > Insecta > Orthoptera > Acrididae > Schistocerca > Schistocerca americana. The sequence continues at coordinate 195,856,160 of NC_060122.1, read as the reverse complement.
AGAAAATGTGGCTCATCGACGAAAGAAGTAGCTTACAAAACGCTTGTTCGTCCGATTCTTGAGTATTGCTCATCAGTATGGGACCCTTACCAGGTTGGATTAATAGAAGAGATAGACATGATCCAGCGAAAAGCAGCGCGATTTGTCATGGGGACATTTAGTCAGCGCGAGAGCGTTACGGAGATGCTGAACAAGCTCCAGTGGCGGACACTTCAAGAAAGGCGTTACGCAATACGGAGAGGTTTATTATCGAAATTACGAGAGAGCACATTCCGGGAAGAGATGGGCAACATATTACTACCGCCCACATATATCTCGCGTAATGATCACAACGAAAAGATCCGAGAAATTAGAGCAAATACGGAGACTTACAAGCAGTCGTTCTTCCCACGCACAATTCGTGAATGGAACAGGGAAGGGGGGATCAGATAGTGGTACAATAAGTACCCTCCCCCACACACCGTAAGGTGGCTCGCGGAGTATAGATGTAGATGTAGATGTAGAATGTATGAGCCTGGAGACATATCACGCGACCTTCAGAAAAATATCATCCACACAGTTTCGAAGACCTTAACAGTTGACAAGTGCGAGAATTATCATAAAATCAGCTTAACAGCTCATGCATCCAAGCTGCTGACAAGAATAATATACAGAAGAACGGAAAAGAAAACTGAAGATTTGTTACATGACGATCAGCTTGGCTTTGGGAAAGGTAAGGCACGAGAAAGGCAAATCTGGCGCTGCAGTTGTTAATGGAAACTAGTCTAAACAAAAATCCCGACACGTTAATGGGATTTGTGGACTTGGGAAAAACTTTCGACAATATCAAATTATGCAAGATGTTCGAACTTCTGAGAAAAATAGGGGTAGGCTATAGGGAGAGACAGCTACTATACAATACGTACAAGAGCCAAGAGGGAATAATAAGAGTAGACGACCAACAGTGAAGTGCTCGTATTAAAAAGGATTTAAGACGGGGATGTAGGCTTTCGGTCCTATTGTTCAAACTGTACATCGAAGAAGCCAGTGACGGAAATAAAAGAAACAATCAAGGTGAAAGATTTTCAGTGATACGATTCGCTGATGACATTGCTTTCATGACTGAAAGTGAAGAAGAATTACATAAAATGCTGAATTGAATGAACAGTTTAATGAGTACTGAGTATGGATTGAGGGCAAGTCGAGGAAAGACTGAAGTAATGAGAAGAAGCAGAAGTAAGAATTGCGAGAAGCTACCTAAACAGCATAATAACCAATGGAGAACATTGAAAGAAGATTTGCACTAATAAAAAGGGCATTCCTGACCAAGAAAACTCTACTTGTATCAAACATAGACCTTAATTTGAGGAAGAAATTTCTGTGAATGTACGTTTGGTGCACAGCATTGTATGGTAGTGAAACAAGGGCTGGGAAAACCGGAACAGAAGAGAATTGAAGCATTTCAGATGTGGTGCTAGAGACGAATGTTGAAAATTAGGTGGAATGATAAGGTAAGGAATGAGGAAGTACTGCACAGAATCGGGGACGAAAGGGATATGTGGATAACACGGACAAGGAAAAGGGAAATGATGCTAAGACATCTGTTAAGACGGCAGGGAATGACTTCCACGGTACTAGAGGGAGCTGTAGAGTTCAGTAACTGTAGAGGATGACAGAGACTGGAATACATCCTGTAAGTAATTCAGGACAGGTTGCAAGTGCTACTCTGAAATGAAGAGTTTGGCACAGATGAGGAATACGTAGCGGGCCGCATCAGAGTCAGAAGGCTATCGACAAAACAAAACAAAAAAGAGGTTCCCCAAATGCAATTGAGGTACGTAAATGAAATAAAGACCCTACATAACATTAATTTATTACTTTCATGAAGTATGAGGACGATCTGTTCTGAACATTTGAATTGTTGTTGACGATGCTTATTGCTAGCATTTGAATTATTCGGTTTTACTTTGTTGGTTGATACCTCGCAGATATCACTAGTTAAATGCCCTGGGGCCAAAAGCGTCTGTTGTTTTGCAACTGATGCGGACGACGTTTTCTTCAAAACCATTACAACACTTTCGAAACTATCACCAAGATTTAGTACATACTGGACAAAAAAGTAAAAGTGTCAAGAATATTTAGGATCAGTTGCAAGTGTTGCGGGCCTGCTTGCCTGTAGGGAGGAGACAATGGCGTTGTCATACCTCTTCCAACCGAATCAGTTCATGCATCCAGGTCTGAGTAGCGTGCGCGGTCGTATTGATAAGTGCGCTTTTACTGTCAAGTTCTTTGTAAATTTTACCCAACTCTATACTGACTGAAGTAACATCTCATACCCGTACTCTCTCAAGCTGTGAAATTTTGGTGTTAAGTTTCCGCCTTTCCTTATGGATGCTTGACATTCTTTGTGAGGCAATATATATTATTTAGCTGGCGGTTTTAATTTTATTACTCGTATTTTGCATGCCACGTAGTCACCAATCATTTCTGAACACTTTCTCTCTCTTGCATTCCTCGTCATCTTCGAAGATTGCTTCAATTGAAAGAACAGGTGATAATTGCTGGGTGCGAGGTCTAAATTGTGAGATGGGTGTCGGAAGTTCCCAGATGAAACTCTGATTATTATCCTCGATACGGGAACGGTGTGTGGACGTGCGTTGCCATGGGCAGCTCCCACGAAAACTCAATAAATAGTATTGGGTCCAGGAAGAGCAAATCCATTACCACCAGTTGTAAATCGCCTATAGAATCGAAGCTTTTTATCTAATTTTGGTATGATTTTAACGGTCTCGATACTAAGCCCGCATTTCGGCCCTCCTTTACGCACATTTGTACGGTAGACGCCACTGCCTAACCTTTCCGTCACTCCTTACTGTAGGCCCATAAACTAGGCACAACTGCTGATCGGCCAGTCGCAAACCGCTATACACATATCTAGTTTCAGTATACACTTTACAGCTCCTGGAAGCAACGAATTTAGGAGCCATTGTTGATTGCTTCCAGCTATCGTCAAACGACTGCCGACACGAACCGTTCCATTCTATGGGTTCGCAAAGGATTAGTATATGGCGCTGCAGGCATACCACTTTGTTCCAATCTGCCAACATTTATATACAAGGAAACAGTCCTTACTTTTCGAATACATCTCGTACATTTCAGTATATGCATGTTATGCGGGAATTTTGCTCTAAGAGGCTACGTGTATTCATAAAGTCACGTTCCACGAAGAACTGAAATGTGAGATTTTCTCTTCTAGTACGCAGAAGATTTTTGTATTAACTGTAACATGTGACTCGCACTGTGAGGAGTGCTCGTCCAAAACTCTTAAATTATGATTCCATAGCTATTACATGTGAATACTGAAATTGTTGACTGCTTTCCCTGACGATTCCAGCAGTTGTGCGTTCTTGGCTTAAAGAAATAAAATGAGTGGTGTATGACGGAGTACACACAATTGTGCACCTCTCGCGTCGTGGTAAAGAACCAAATAATACATATCACGTTGCTTGTCGATAACACTCATTGCTCCGAGTCGTCAATGCTTCGACAGTAAAAGTAGCTTACATTAAATTGTTTTATCAGTATCGTCGGTCCTGCATTTATTTCTCGCACCGAAGACCTTAGCGAGGCGTTTGCCAATAGAAGCTTCCGCAGCGCATTTCTGTTCCGTTTCTCGTGTAGTTATCACGTCATCTATTATGTATGATTCTCTCCTCTTGTTGAAAGCATCGCCCAAGCGTCCTCGCTGCCCCATTCATCATCCTGCATTTGCACGCGCACAATAGCTGGTAGCGTGCGCTCCTTAAAGGCGTTGAATACAGAGAGCAACTCCGCGGGACGTATTGACGGGCTAGAATAATGTTTCCGAGGCGCCCATATTTTGGTTCACTGTGGCTGGTTCCACGCAGCTAATATCTCCAGTTTGAACTTCTCATGTAAAGGTACCTAACGCTCTGCAGACATTACTTTGCCGTAGACTGAGCGGCAGCAGTTGATACAAATCGTTGAACGTGAAACATGTAAGGCTGAAAGCATATAAAAGTTGCTAAAAATGGGTTGAAAATTTTTAGAGGCGGTAGTTATATTTAAGCAAGGAAACTGTGACCAATAAACTTAATTACGTGTACGCATATTAATTCGGGTGTGAACGCTTCTTCATAACAGTGGCTGAAAGACGTTCAGTGGCGGCTTTGAACATCGTCGTTGTGTAGGCTCTCCGGCAAAGGGCAACAGGAGGTTTTGAGTATTTATGCGTCGCAGTGATGTGTATACATTTTAGTAAGATCATTAGGTAGCCTCCATTTGATTATGTGTAATGTATAATACAGTAGTTGCAGTAGTGCTGGGGTGTATTATATTGTAATTACCACTGTTTTTGTCGTAAGAGACCACCGTGGTTTAGAGGATAGAGCTCTAGACTGCGAAACAGGAGGTCCCTGCGTTCCATTTCCTCCAGGAAGGCACCAGGTTGAAAAGCATGTTCTCAAAATTAGTACCAGATACCTCTTTGAGGGGTAAGAGCACCTGGGCCGTGGAAATCCCTACTCGTCTTCCTAGTGCCACGGTGAACAGGAAGGCTGCGCTCTTGCTATGGTCAAGCTGGTAGTTTGTTCAGAGCTTGTACCACAGAATTAAAAAAGAAAAGGATCGAAAATTTCGAGATGACAGTAATAATCAAGTAACAAAACTGAGATTTATAAATACTGTTTCGTGAACGTACATTACCTGAGACGAGGGCGCTTCTTCATAGAAGTGCCTGAAAGACGGTTAATAGCGCCTACGAACACTCTACTTAAGTGCTGCCTTTTGTTATATAGACGCACACCAATTCTTAACTTTTTTTTATTTTACTCTTTGTTCAGTAATGCTTTTTTCTCTCTTCCGACCATGTAATTACCATGGAAACTTACTATACCGTGAGTGATACGGCCGAAATGATTTTTTTCTGTGAGTTAACAGAATTGGCCTTCGAACTTGTGGCACCTTACGCTGAAAAATACACACATTAAAAAAAGTTTTGCATCACCCCGATTCCCAGAACTACTGAAGATAGACGTTGACTTTGGATACTGTAACATACACACAGCCCCTTTGACTGTTCACAGATGTCACTGAACCCGCCCAAAAATGTAAACAACCATGCATGAGCAGCGCCTATTGGACGGAGGGGGTCCGACAGCCGATCAGTTCCAGTCATTCCACCAGGAAGGAGGGACACGGCTCGTGTTGTTTTCTTCAGCCATACCTAAACGGTAAATACCGCGGTTCGATCGCGTCCACATTGTTACTTTGTGTCATGAAGGGCTCTCAACAAGGGAAGTATCCAGGTATCTCGGAGTGAACCAAAGCGACGTTGTTGCGGACATGGAGAAGGTACAGAGAGACAGGAACTGTCGATGACATGCCTCGCTCAGGCCACCCTAGGCCTACTACTGCAGTGGATGACCGCTACCTACGGATTATGGCTCAGAGGAACACTGACAGCAACGCCACCGTGTTGAATGATGCTTTTCGTGCAGCCACAAGACGACATGTTACGACTCAATAGCCTGCAAGATGCGCAACATTACTCCCGACGTCCATGCCAAGGTCCATCTTTGCAACCACGACACCATGCAGAGCGGTACAGATGGGCCCAACAACATGCCGAATGAACCGCTCAGGATTGGCATCATGTTCTCTTCACCGATGAGTGTCGCATATTATGCCTTCAACCAGAAAATCGTCAGAGACGTGTTTGTAGGCAACCCGGTCAGGCTGAACGCCTTAGACACACTGTCCAGCGAGTGCTGCAAGGTGGAGGTCCACTGATATTTTGTGGTGGAATTAAGTGGGGCCGACGTACGTCGTTGGTGGTCATGGATGGCGCCGTAACGGATGTACGATACGTGAATGCCATTCTCCGAACGATGGTGCAATAATAACAGTAGCACATTGGACGACAATTCGCGCCCCATCGTGCACGTCTTGTGAATAACTTCCTTCAGGAAAACGACATCTTTCGACTAGGGTGGCCAGCATGTGCAGCCAAAAATATCTCACCAAGTGCAGTGCAATGTTTTCGCTCATGCCTGATGTCTCGCAAGCATAAAGACACAATGGAGGCAGTTAGAATCAGGCGTCTCCGGCACACTAGACTCGCATTCGGGAGGACGACGGTTCAATCCCGCGTCCGGACATTTTGATTTAGCTTTTCCGTGATTTTCCTAAATCGCTCCAGGCAAATGCCGGGATGGTTCCTCTGAAAGGGCACGGCCGACTTCCTTCCCCGTCCTTCCCTAATCCGATGAGACCGATGACCTCGCTGTTTGGTCTCTTCCCCCAAACCAACCAACCAACCAGGCGTCCCCAAGGGTTCGGTATTAGGTCCTATACTCTTTTCATTGTAAGTCAATAATGTGACATCAGTCGTGTCCTACTAAAAATACCATATGCATATTGGTGACCTACAGTTGTAACTACATGCAAAACCAATAAACATGAATACAGCTGCCGAGAATCTAAACACCGACCTTTGTGCGGTGTCAAAATTGGCATAGGAGACAGGATTAACGCTCAATGCATCAAAAACCCAAGTAGGTTGGTCGGTCAAGGCTCAGTAATCTGAAATATCGGGAATCAGAATCATCTTTAACCCTAAAAGGGACAAACATCAATTTCTCTCCTTCAGCAAAGAGTCTAGGAGTAACAATAGACAAGAATCTAAATTTGACTGTGCATATAACTGTAACTTACAAGAGGGCATCAGCATCTCTCCATGCCCTACAAAAATATAAAGGGCTCTTCCGTTTTAATCTGAAAAAGGAACATTTACCTTTTCAGTTGTTGAGTGGAGTGATGTTCTCTTGCAAGGCCTTTCTCAGGAAAGCTCACGGAACTGGTTAAAAATGCCTGTTTTCGTTATACCTGTCATGTTCGACTCTTGTCCCTATTTCACCACCATATGCACAATTGTCCACCCTGCGTACAGACATGCACAGAGGTATCCATGGTCTGTGTCTTCTCTTCTGTCTCAACAACTTACACTGAGGATACAACTGAAGCTGAGACACAACAACAATAGTGTACGCTGGATCAGAATCTGAGGCTATGAACATCAGTCTTCTGAATCAACTATCTCGATGAATTATAGCAGAGTGAGCAAGGCTGATTACAAACTGAAACTGTAGTGAAAATTCTGTGGCAATCTCGTGTGTAAATTGAACATTTTACGCTGTCAGGTCAAAAGTATTTGAATAGCTATTAGGTGCCATTAATATGCATGTGTCCACCCTTTATTATGCCTTAATCTCTGCTGGCGACACTTTCAAAGAAATGTCGGAATATTTGTAGATGAATGGCAGCCCATTGTTCCTCAAAAGTCGAAACCAGAGTAGGAAGTGATGTTGGATAAAGGTTTCTGCACCAATGTCGGCGATCTATCCCATTCCAAAAGTGTTCCGTTGCGTTAAAGTGAGGATAATGGGCGGGAAAGTCCATTTTAGAAATGTAATTGTCCACAAACTATTGCCTTGCATGATAATGCTCTACGACGGTGCATACTGTGACGCTGATACAATCATAGTCCCAGAATTATTCTCCTACTATACACAACGCTACACAGTGTGTAGGGTGTAGTTAAACGCAGTAGGTGGACCAAACCGTAACCACGAAATCACCCCTGTACCATAACACAATTTCTCCTGTTCTTCATTTTTCGGACTACACACGACGGCATGTAACGCTCTAAAGGTATTCGTCAGCCCCGAATCCTGTCATCAGACTGCCAGTGAGTGAAGCATGATTCATGACTCCTAATCACTGGTCACCAGTCTTCACTGTCCAATGTCTTTCGCTTTTTACACCACTCCAGGCGTTGCTCACTGATACAGAAATGTGTGGCATACCAGGAGTTGCTCGATCATGGTAATCTAGTCTTTTACTCCCTACGCATAGTGATTATGCAAGGTACACTGGCAGAAGCTCTTTGGAACTCGCGAGTGATTCCTTCCGCTGATTTCATGCGACTGTTTACAACCACCTTCCGCGATTTCACGAAGTCTACCTGGTCTTGGTTTAGTTGTGGTTGTTCCTTCACGTTTCCTCTTCACAGTTACATCACCAACAGTCGATTTAGGCAGTTTAGAAGGGTTGAAATGTCCCTAACGTGTCTGTTACTGAGAGGGGCAGACCGTGACTATTCTACCTTCCAAGTCACTGAGTTCTCCTAACTTACCGATTATACTGTTACTGCTTCTTTACTACCAACGCACTACTCCCCATCTCCTTTTACACCGGTTTCTAGTGGTCAGTTTTTCGTTGAACAGGAGTGCCCGGGTACTGCTGATCAGATAGTGTAACTAACATTTGCTAAAAATTCAACCCGAACATCACCACGAATTTGAGTCCAGACCCGGGCCGTTGCTCTGCTGCATCATTCACTTTAAGGGAAGGAAGGGGGGGGGGGGGGGGGGGGGAGGAGGACATCAATCGGGATGTTTGGATCAGGAGAGGCATCACAGGACAACTTTAATTTCCATTATGTATACTTGTGCCAATAAATTCATAAAACTTTGTCAGCATGACCAGGAAGGATTCAGGATATTCAAACTCTCACACTCATACCAGTGGAAGTTAAAAATAAATAAATAAATAAATAAAATTTTACATGTGAAATTTCATCGTTTTTTCACTTACTATTGGCTGCATTTGTTGCTAGAGGTACACTTTTCTTCATAAGTAAGAGAGATCCTTCGATGAATTTTGCACAGCATACAGACCATACTTACAGGTGTAAAAACTATAGAATTTTCCAAATATATTAAAAATTGCGGTAAAATTCAGATAATTAACCATAAAATTTGAGTTTTTTTCTAAACATGGAGTTTAAAACGTAAATGCTCATTCATTCTTTCATAAATTAAATTCTAGAGTTACAACATCTGTAAGTATGGTTTGTATGCTGTGCAAAATTCATTAATGAATCTCTCTAAATTTGAAGAAAAGTGTACCCATAGCAACAAACGCAGACAATAGTAAGTGAGAAAAGTATGAAGTTTCAGATGTAAAAAAAATATTTTGTTATGTTTTTTAACTTCCTTATCTCTGAGTGTGAATCTTGAATTCATCCGTGTCATGCTGACAAAGTTCTATGAATTTATTTTTAAAAGTATTGACAGTGGAAATTAAAATGTCCTGTGGTGCCTCTCCTGGTTCAAGTCGACCGCCCTTAAACAGACAAATACGGCTAAGAAACAGGCATAATTTTCTATATCCTTTTGAATCACCTCTTCTCTTCAAGAAAAGAAACTTGTCCAGGACACAAAGAGATACTTTTGAATGAGTCTATATTCGTGTACCATTCTCAAACAGTAAAGAGGTCATTTACATTATCTTATCAGGATTAGTCTCCTTCCAGGACACAGGCAACTACAGAGCTTCTCTTGTACATGTCTAGATTGGAGGCCTGGTCCAGTTAGTTTTCTAACATGTATAGGTTCGAATAAAACAGAAATAAAGTCAAGTACTCCTCAGAATGTCCTACATCTGTACGGTCTAGTCACTTCTATGTGATCACCGCCTACGTTTGGTTATTCGACATGCAAGAGCTATTCACAAACTGCAGCCATTACGCTCCCTAGCAACGCAGGGAATATAAAACGTGTCGGGAGGACGAAGATAACAGAACAGTCGTTCTCGTAACGCGGAAACAGACGTTCGATGTCGACATGCAAGAGCTATTCACGGACTGCTGCTAGTACGCTCCCTAGCAACGGAGGGAATGTAAGAGGTGTCGGGAGAAGCTCCTGGACCTCGGTGTGCCACTGCCATACGTCCGTCTCTTGAAATCCTACCTCGCCGACAGAAGCTTTCATGTACGCACGGAGGACTTGTCGAAGCGCTGCTGGGTCAGGGCTGGAGGTCCCCAAGGCTCCGTCCTCGGCCCCATACTGTACATCCTGTATACCGCACACATGCCGCGGTGGACAGGGTCCACCTCGCTCTCTATGCGGATGATACGGCGATGTACACGCGAAGCATGAATGCAGCTCTGCTCCAACGACGCCTGCAGTCAACAGCTGACACACTTAGCCAGTGGGCCAGGCGATGGGGCCTCAGCTTCAATGGAGCTAAGACGCAAGCCCTCCTCATCACCAAGAAGCATATCCCAGTCGACCTTCAGCAGACAACCATCAGGGGAACCGCCTTACCTTGGAGCATTACAGCCAAGTACCTGGGTGTGACGCTGGATCCGGGGTACAATGACTCAACTTCACCCCTTCCCAAATCCGACAACTGCACTCTCGCCAGAACTGGGTGTTGCACTTTATCTTACACTCACACGCCCGCTCATCGACTGCGCCGTTGTGGTTTGGGGCAATGGTGCAGCGACCCACGTCGACAGACTCCAGAGACTTCGGAACTGGATTCTACGTCTGGCATTGCACCTCCATCGGGACTTCCTGTCGGACGACCTTAAACGAGTCTCCAACATCCCAACTGTTCGAGACAGGTTTCGTCAGGCTGCACGGCACTTTTGCGAAAAGAACGCGCGGTCCGAAAACCCGCTCCTTCGAGTACTGGACCACCGGGTACAGCGTCTTAACGCAACCAGATGGCCCCACCTGCTTCGCGACCAATAAGTTGCCAGCACGTCAAGAACACCGTCCCAGCAGACTGACAGGACATAAAACAAGAAGAAAGGACAACTCACACGCACTGTCAGTTTGGAGGAATAGTCTTCCGGCGTAGACTTCACCAAACCACAGCGGCTCATCTGTCCCTGTCAGGCCGCTTCAGCAGCAGTCGTTCTCGCAAAGCGGAAACAGAAGGATGTATCTGATGTTCAAAAGGCTATGATCATTGGCTTTTGCGATAAGGGTCGAAGCATTTCCGAAACAGCTCAGTCTGTAGACTGTTCGCCTGCTGTCGTAGTCACAGTATGCCGTGTACGGCAGTGTGGTGCTGCCAAACTCGGTGCTGAGGCAACTGTGGTGCACCACGGGCCACAGACGACAAGGGTGAACGACGGCTGTTGAGAAATGCACTGGCGAAAAGATCTGCTACAGTCCAGCAACTGACCGCCAAGATGATGCAAGTGGTTACCAACAGAGTTCCGTCAACGGCCGTTCAGCGAACGTAGCTGTGCACGGGCCTCCGCAGCAGGCGTCTGGTTCTTGCACCCATGCTGACAGCTGTTCATTGACGACGAAGGCTGGAATTTGCACGCCACTACGGCAACTCGACGTCCACTCAGTGGTGACAGGCTTTTCTAATGGATCACGCTCCACTGGACAGAAGGCCTGTAGCAATTGTCGGTAGGGGTGAGGCCACAGGAGAGAGCGTTATGGTCTAGTGAAGGTTTCGCGGCTTATCCTGTGTGAGCTCGTCACTTTGGAAGGTGCCGTGGATCAACGCAAATATACATCTATCCATGGGTACCACATTAACCCCTACATGCAGTTTTTTTCCTTAGAACAAAGGCATCTACGAGCAGTGCAGTGCGAAGTGTCACACAGCTGACACTTTGCGTGAGTGGTACGAAGACAATCAGGATGAGTTTACCGTATTCCCCAGAGCACCAGACTTCCCACATTTTAGGGAACCCGTCCCTGAATAGGCTGCATTTTTAACGTTACCTTCCTCACACAATATTGCTAATTATGAGGCAGAAGTACCTCAAAATTTGTTCAAACAATTACAGTTAATAGTCAAAGCATTTCTGAAAAAAATATATAGACGTCAATGATATTATGATGTTGGCAACAATATTTATCAAAGTCTGAAAACAGATCATTCTTCAACGGAGATATCATTTTCTTTGATACCACTCACTGCACAGAAAACATTAAGGCTACAGATAACATGCAAGGCCGCGCGGGATTAGCCGAGCGGTCTTAGGCGCCCCAGTCCTGGACTGCGGCTGGTCCCGGCGGAGTTTCGAGTCCTCCCTCGGGCATGGGTGTGTGTGTTTGTCCTTAGGATAATGTAGGTAAAGTAGTGTGTAAGCTTAGGGACTGATCACCTTAGCAGTTACGTTCCATAAGATTTCACACACATTTCAACAAATTTTTGAACAACATGTAGGGAAGTACGTATTGCCAACTTCTTTAACTCGGAATAGCACTTGCTAACTGTATTCCAGCCTCTGTTTATCTGTACAGATTTTACCCTCCACTGCTCCCTCTAGTATCAAGGAAGTTATCCCCTGGTGTCTTAACAAAGTCGTACTATCCTGTCCCTTCATTTTGTCAGTGTTTCCTTGCCTGGTCTACGGATCCCTCCTCAGTCCTTACATTACCTCTCCATCTAATTTTCAACATTCTTCCGTAGCAACAAATCTCAAGTGCTTCAATAATCTTCTTTTCGGGTTTTCACACAGTCAACATTTCACTGCCATACAATGCTACACTCCAGACGTACATTCTCAGAAATTTCTTCCTCAAATTAAGGCCTACGTTTGACGCTAGTGGACTTCTCTTGGCCATTAATATCCTACTTTCCAGTGCTAGTCTGCTTTTGATGCCCCCCTTGCTACATCCGTCATAGGTTATTTTGCTTCCTCGGTAGCAGAATTCCTTAACATTTTACTTCGTGATCACCAATCCTGATGTTAAGTTTCTCGCTGTTCTCATTTCTTCTACTCCTCTTTAATTTCATTTTCCTTCCATTTACTTTCACTCCATAATCTGCTCCCTTTAGATTATTCATTACGCTCAGCAAGTATACTTTCCACCTCACCAAATAACGTAATTCTTCTTCACTTTCATCGAGGAAAGCAATGTCTTCAGATCCTTTCACATTGAATTTTATTTCCACTCTGTAACCTTCCTTTTACTTTCATCATTGCTTGTTAGATGTATAGATTGAACTTGGAGGCGAAACCATAAATCCGTGTCTTAAACCCTCTACATCCGAGCAGTTTTTCCTTACTCTTCCACTCTTATTGTTCCCTCTTCGATCTTAAATGTAAGTTAGAACTTAAATAGTGGCAACCCGTCCCCCGTGGATTATGCATTTTTGTAATCGGCGTGAAATCCTCTTTTATACAGAACAGAAATATTTTTAAAAAATTTGCGGTAATTTTTCACTAGTAAGTCCCCTTAAACCAATAGAGAAACTATGCATCCCCATCGATCGCTGTGTTCGAGCCCTGAATCGCCAACCAATCAGCGTAGGACAGTTGGCCACGGCAGTGGCGTCGGCATGGCTCTGCACCACGCTTGGTACCTTCCAGGACCTCACTGACTGTCTTTCTGCACGTCTAGCAGCGGCCTGTGTTCCGAAATGTGGTTATTTAGGCTTCCGACAGGGCTCACATTAATGTGATTGGACAGTGCATACCTGTACTACATCCTAATGTGAGTCCCTTTCCAGCCGTGATTCAGCTGCTCGTTTAAAATGTCCAGATCGGAGTTCCAAACCGGCAGAAAGTCAATTGTTTGAATACATCCAATCCAGCACGTAATAAGCGACGTTTCGACATGGAAATATTTGGGTCAATTTCTATTGTGGTCTTTTCTGGATGCTTTCATATGTCCACCTTGACTTCCACTTCTCTGCTGATCTCTTCATCTAGGGTTAGACTAGCACACAACGTCCCCGCTTATTTGTTGGATGTTTTCCAATCTCTGTCCTCCCAAATGCTTTTTATCCTTTTCAGTTTCCTCATGTACCTCAAAAGTTATTCCCTGACAATTCGACACGTACCCCACCGTCCCGCGTTTTCAACGCATGTCTTTCCTCGTCGTAACTGCAAATAACATCCTCTTTCTTTATCCTCTTAATTTTCAGTACGTCTCTGTAACACATCTCAAACTATTTGATTCTTTTCTTTTCTGCAAGCAACTGCGTGGAGTCCCAATTAGAAACCCAGTAACCCGCATAAAACCTAGTTCCGGATATGTTCAGTAATCTGTCATATGCCGTTAAAGTTCATCACGAAACTTCATTGCCGTTTCTAAACCAATAGTTAAATATAATAATTACATTTATTTCTTTATTTTCAAAGTGTAAAACAGCTGTAGAGTCATAATTCTTCGAATGTATACAATAAATCCCATTAGTCCAGTTAACAGAACAGCATAAATTATAGCCAGTGTTCCGAATGATTCAATTTTTCCGCTTTCTTGACAAACAATATTGAAATAATACCAGATCCTGGTAAAATTAAAACATATACCACGATATTCACTTATTGCGTCAATGAACTGAGAGCTGGAGGCTACGATGTACTTCTTCCTCCGCTGGAACTAGCATTCAGTTTCCAGTATTAACTTACTGCAGTTTACTGCTGGCTGAAAACAGTGATGTGTAGCATTTTGCTTTTTTTTTAAGTTACTGCAGGAACTTCAATACCATATATAAAGAATAGGCTTTGGAATTTACACTAATACCAGTTTTAATCCTCATGGTACACTTTGTAAATTCCATATTCAGCACAAACTCTGTATCACAACTTCTCACTGTGGATCCTTTGCGTCTTGACTTCCAACTAGATATACGCTTCTTGCAGCCACTGTGGAACATTGACGCAGTCCGTTGTGAACACCTGGCGAAACAAGTCCGTCTCAGATATAGGTCGCGAGTTTCCTGTCCAGATCAAGGCCTTCAGATATTTGCAGCGTTGTCTGTCATAATGTCAAACGCTAGTATGACATGGTTGAGCTTTGCAGCCTCAGTTGGGTGGAGTTTGCTGGGACATGCTGAACTTTTATCCCTGAAGGGTAACATCCGTGACCCAGCCGGATGCGCGTTTTATTAGTGGTGTGTTGCCCAGGTAGGCTGATTTTTCGTTGAATACTTGGTTGTACTGCTGCATAATGTGGTGCAGTTAGTAGCCTGATAATCGTACGGAAAACATTGACCATTACATGAAAGTGTTGCTATTGTAATATGAGTGTTACGACATGCGATAAATTATTATCTCTAAAGTGAGTAAGAAGTTAAACGCACTGCTTTTTAACTGCACATGAACTTCCAAATGTGCGCTACGTATAGCTTTTAATAGTTGTTTTTCTCTGTAGATTCACTTGGAGCTTTCTGTCACCTGTATCCTCGCCTGCAGTTGCAGCTGGAAATCTTAGCGCAAAGGTCCTGAAGCAATGACTCTACTCACAGAATCCATCAAAATTGGTGCCCAATTTTTTCATGGAATTACAACGAACTGAATTAGAGAAACTGTGCTTACATTATTTGTAATATTGATTTTATTAAACTTTTCTTCTAGGCTTTGTGACTGCTAGATGTACGAAAGGTAATGAACAATAGCAGGACGACCATCCACATTACATTCAGTACTATTTGGTAATCGGTGAAATTAAGACAGCAGAAAGACATTTTTAAAAAAATTCGAGCAGAAGTTAATATTTTATTCCAATACTTCTTCAGGCAGTTATTAACAACATCGATATTCTTGGAAAAAGGTACAATGAACACATCGTGGTCATGTAAATTATTTATTCACAACTGATTTCAGACACAGAGCATCTTTACAGTGCTGTGCATACGTATGACACAAAAATAAATCCATGAACGTTGGAAAAAACACAATTACCATAGGAAACCTCAATCCAGACTTCAGATATTCACGAAAACAAAAATTTCCCCCATACAGTGCCAGCATCCCATGACATGCATACTAGTACTGTCCATTCATGTCTAAGGGCATGAATACCATGTAATATTTCCACTGCACAAAACGGAGAAAAAAAGAATGCGTAAGCATATTAAATTTTCGATTAAATTTTCGATTAAATTTTCCTTTTATTATTGTATTTCGTTTCGTTATTCATGTCTTTATTATTGTCTCATTCGTATATAAAGGACTGTGAAGATGGTCTATGACCGAAACTGGTCGTGAATAAATAATTTTCAGCCAAGCACTATGTTCGTCATACATTTTTCCGACTAATTTTCTTTGTTGGTCGTGATAGTGGTGGTGGTGGAGGTGGAAGGGGCGGGGGAGGGCAGGGGTGGTAATTGTCAGTCTTCTGTGACTCTCCAGTACTCTAGTTTGACTGGTTTGTTGCTGTCAGGCATGATGACATCTCCTGTGTCAACCTCTTCATCTCAAGTAGCACATGGATCTAACGACCTCTATTTATTCGTTACCGATATTCTAAAATCTCGAAGTTATTTCCTGAACATCCAACACTTGCCCTATCATCTTGCCCCTTCTGCTAGTAGTTTTCTACCTATTCCTTCGATATTTCTACGTTCAATACAGTTCATTTCTATATGGCTCTCATTATCGAATAAATGCAGCTGCAGAGTAGTTATTTTGAGAAATAAAGCTTTCTTTTTCTACTGAAAGTGTAATGTATTACATTATTTAATAACACATATCATTCCGCCTTCTTACGTTGCTAAATAACTACACATTTAGTTGATGTGGCTCTGAGTAACTGAGACAACGTGAAAATCGGTGAAACCTAAGCGTGAACTTAACGTGTTGTCAAAACGTGGGCGACTAAAGTCGTTTCGAATTCAACAACCTTTTCTAGAATTCCAGAGAAGGAAAAGAAAATTTAGAGCTCAAAACCCGTCAATGTTGGAGTCATTGTGTACGGAGTTCGTGCTCTGCTGATTCTGGACAAGGCTGGTAGAAAGAAGCGAGGGCGCTGTTTATGAAGATTTCTATGAAGTAATTTAAGGAGAGGTGGAAAACAGAGATTTAAGACATTGCTACAGCTCACTCACTCTGGAGATTTACGGTAATACTAGAACTCACACGGTCCTCACGAACAAATGCCGTGTGTATCGCTTAGTAACGAAGATAAGAAACTATCTTCCTCGAGCCGTTACAAATAGAAATAGGAGAATGCTGGAATGGCATCTCTTAATGAAAGCTTCGGGTTAATCAAACCGACATGGCGCAGTGTTCAGTCAGAGATGTTCCACAGAGATACGTGGGACCACACGGTCAGTTGGTCATCTGCTGGTTCCGCACTTCAAATCGTGTGCTGAAATGGGAACGCGCATACATATTGGTTCATTAATTCGATTCGTGCTGAAGGCCGATAGGAGTCACTGTCAGGAAACGGAAACCTGGCCTACGAATTTCCTCACCAATTACGTTGCGCATACTGTTCCTGCCGGGAACGTCGAAACTCGTTTAGCAGCCTACACGCATTCGATTACAATGACTAATAATTAAAATCACGCCATCAATGACGTCAAAAAATAGGTGCAATTTGTTATTTAGGCATAACAATATTATTTTCTCCCACAGAACTTCCGAATGCATCCGTATTATGGATTCAGCAACACTGATCGTTCGGGAAACTATTCAGTCTTTTCACATGCGGTTCCTTTCGTGGCATGATGTAATCCTGTAGCCGAATCCCACCCAACAGCTTTGCTTAAAGTTGCAAGTATACGGAATAAGTTCTAAAATCTTTTATTGTTTCTAAAACTTTGTGTGATGTACGTGAGTACGCTCCACTTAAAGGGTAGTGTTAGTAAAGGTAACATCGGGAGTGTACTGGTTTTCCAAGCTCACAAAGGATCGGTTAGATACGTTGGGCAGCAACCTGCCGATCGTGCTAATGTATTAGAGAATGTGTCGCTCATGAGTGACTATAGGATGAAGAGGGACAGAATTTCTGTTTGATGCGACGAATGAAAGAACATATAACGGAAATGGATTTTAAAACGGAAAATTGTAACATAATACAGCTCTTTAGGAGAAAAAATCCAGCAACGTTTGTGGAGTCTACCACGTGCCGAAGATCCACAGAACTACCGGCTGTTATTTATTTATTTATTGCAGTGAATGTAAATTTCCTTGAAGCTGTATTTTTATTATATTCCTCGAATTTTATTCTGTTCTGCTAATGTAATATATGTCCCTTTCTGATGCATAAACATCAAAATTAGAGAAAAATTACATCTGCAAGGAATCTGACTTTCAGTGGAATTAAATTCTCTAATATTCTATTACAGCGTAAGTGGTATACTGCATATGTCCGTTAAGTCGGTTTAAATACCTATCGGTAACGTTACGAGACAGTATTAAAGGTAACGAGCACTTAGGTGTGTTGTACGGAAGGTTTCGTTCAGCTGAGTTGAAATCCTCAAATGTGAATTTGGTTCCGCTAACGTCAGATACTGACAGGAATAATGTGAAAAAGGAGCTTCATCTTGATAGGTAATCTCGTCCCCTTCCCCTCGCCCCCGATCGAGTTAATAGAATTTAGGAAGATGATTAACTAACTCTCAACGATAACTAAATAAATTCAACTACGTTGCTATCGTTACGCGGAGAAGTGATATTATTGGGAGAGTTCTGGGAAATAGGGCACACCTATAAAGTAGACCACTCTCTGAAAGTTTGTGCAGCCCATTATGAAGTACTGCTTGCCTGTTTGGGATCTTCTCCATGTCAGAATAAACGAAAACAGCGAAGCAGCTCAGAGGCGGGCTGCTGCAATTGCTGTCGATAAATTCGATAAGTTCTGTAAAGGTTTCGGAAATTCTCCTTGCGCTGAGGTTACAATTATTTTTATGAAGCAATGCTTGGGATGCTCAGAGACTCAGCGTGTGCGACAGACTGTTGAGCGTTTGTGCTACCTCTGTCCTTGATCTGGAATAAGGTCTGTCAGTACAAAATGTGATAAATTAGGGCTCTATGAGGGGCACGTAGGTCACAATTTTTCCCTCGACGATTTGCAAGTGGATTCAAAAATGGGAGGAATACCAGTGTGACGAAGTAATCACCGCCATTCCATGTATGGCAGCTTTTGGATTGCGTATTTTTATGTCGAAGTAGATACTCTTTCTCTTTGCAGTACTCCCATATAGTTCATTAACATCACATCCCACTTCAATACCATTTCTAACTCTTAACTATTTAGCACCTGCAAATGAAATGGACAATTGCCTCATTACGTGCATATGATATGTACTGTACATCTCAATTTACCAGTGTGTTCTGAGAAAACATAACGCAGTTCTGCGCCACTTCTCTCTAAACTCCATACATGTGTCCTTTTTTGCTTCTTTTTTATTTTGGTTATCCCCTTATCATGTAGTCCGCAGCGGGAGAGCTATATGCATAACCGAAAGCGAAACACCACTACGATAAAAGCTGCTCGCAGAAAATAAAATAAAAAAATAAAAATAAAAAATAAAAGCCGGAGGTAGCCGCGTATAAACAGCCCACTACGTGCTCCACGCGGAAATTCTGTTGTGTTTTCGCTGCCGAGAAATGTCCCTGTGCCCTGCAACACAATGGACGTAAACATGAGCTCCATGTAACTGAGTAAATCATTTTACTGTTTGCGTCCCCCACGGAAAGGTGGCTTGCATTTACGTAAGGAAACGTCCTCAACAAGTGTTTCTCTCTTCAGTTCTTGTTTATTTATTTCTTGAGACTAAGTAAAGTAGCTTCTTCAGAGAAATATGGATCATAGTACGTTACGAAGCTATGAATCTACGGTAAACATTTGTGAAACTGTATGACATTTTAGGAAAAGCTATTAGTTATTTAAAATTACATCAGTCTGTGACATCACGTGCAAGGTCTAAATATTCTCAGTGACTAAATATGTAGGAAAGCAAAACCTGAATCATTTCTTTCAATACATTATTGATATAAATAAGTAGATGTATTACTATGTAGTGGAACTAATACACTTCTACACGAGTTCTCGTTTAGAATCTAATGTGCGAGATATAGGGTAGTTCAGATTACTCCGCAAAAACAAATAGAGAAATATGCAGAAGATTCTGGCTCTAAAACGATTCCTGAAGGTGCTAGACTGCAAATGCGGGTTATGTAACGACAGACTGAAAAACAATGAAACGATAATTGGTGTTCAAGTAAATGTTTACAAGACACGTTACGACACAAAACAATGTTTGGTGACTATGTCCCTATATTTATTGAAGAGAGATTCAGAAATATCTCTTTATGCTTGAAGCATGTTTACATGGCTGGCTTAAAACAGGATGAAAAATGTAATTAAAGAGGTCTTTGCCGTAAATTATTGCAGTTATCGTAAGAAATTATCGGAAGGAATCACATGTTTCAGATGGCAAGCGAGCAGATAGTTGCTGGAAGTTAGGCAACCAGCTCTACTGCTATGCATGTAGCATCAGTCTCCTAGCAAATAGCGGTGAAACACTGAACACCCGTCGTCAGACTGTAAACTTACGAATGTGTAGGCATGTTTCCATTATGACAAACAGTAAGCTTCGAAGACGGATCGTTGTTTGTAATTATTGAAATGCGAGGATGCGTTATCGGAAAGCTGCTTGATATAACATTCAAACTAAGTAGTTTTATCAAAAGCAATAAGATTATCCAGTCTTGTTAAAAAACATAAATCCATTTGCAGATAACATATTGTATTAATACAGTGCAAAATTAATCTAAGAATATATATATGTCCTTACAGCAATGGCATAATTTTCTTTTCTCAAAAGTAAAACGTGTTGTAATACTACTAAGGACCATTCGTGTAGTGGAAATCAGTATATGTTTTTCGACGTTTTCTCATTAGCATGGGAGGAATTCCAGTCGTATAAATGCATAAGTACGGATTTTAAACATAGATGTCGTCTCTAGAACAACGCTATGAGAGTTTATAGGCTACTGTGTGCGATTGAACTTACTTATCGCGAATAACAGAATGAGTAAATGTCATTTGCTGAAGAGAGGCGTTGATTTTTCGTATTCCAGTAGATTAATATGTTCAGAGAATGCTAATTATAAATTATTAGGCTGTGACTTTAAGTCGGTCTAAGAACCTTACTTAACATAATTAAACGATTAAATTACCATCTTCTGTCTCGAAGTATTACAATATGCGTTTTACCTATTCGTCTCTCTCTCTCTATATATATATGTCTATATATGTGCCTCTATGTTCCTTTCAAATTGTGTGTGAGTATTGCAGAATCAGACGTTCTAAAATTTTATTCTTTTTAAAATATTGTTCGGAAGTGTATCTACTCAAATGACAGCTTAGATAATGCTTAAATTTCATAATCGGTTACCTGTTTGTGGACAGGTGTTCAAGTTAGCTTACATACCTAGTTTGCGTTATAAAAGGAGTATTCTCAGTGTCACTGCGATTCAAGACAATCGTATTCGAAAATAATCCTACTTTAGCAACTAGTCCATAAGCTTGTATTCAAATTTAATTGTCATTTCTCATTATCAACCAACCTTAATGATTCAGTAGTTCTTTCAAGAATGTTCGTAATGATTTCACTTTTGCTGAATGTCAAGGTATAACCTACCTGTGCTTGTACAAAGGTAATAATTTATTCGAAGTCCTCCAGTCTTTAGGGTAAATATCACATGTAAGGAAACAACAAGAATTGTAAAAGCCAAGAAAACCCTCCGCAACGACAAAAAAGTCAAATGTTATCAAGCTAGCACGTCCCAACTCATTTCTTACAACACTCTTTTCCTCATTAACTTCGCAATTAGCTCGTCGAACGCTTTCCCACCAAGCTTCATACCTCGTACTGAATTCTTCATATCTTCGTCAGTATGCATGGTTTTCTTATTCCAGGCTTTGTCATTCTACACAATATTTACGTTATATTTCGCGTTTCTGTCGAAAATGACTGCTCCTGGGTCTCGTAGCAGATGCCTCTCTAACAAACTCCTTCTTGTGGAAACTCTGTTTCATTAGTCTCTTCTGGCCCCTTTTTTCCACTGTAGCATGTTCAAAATGTTACCAATTTATTCTCTTCCAGTTTTCCATGGATATCGTTCCACTATAGTGCAGCTGTGTACGCTAGGCTAAACTTTTTGTGGACTACTTCCTGAAACCGGTGTCAAGACTTCACAAAATTATCACAAACGAGGGAGAGGGTAATGCTATTAAAACGTAATTATTCTGTCATGTCTCACATCTCACACAATGTGTCAGGTGCAGGACGCTGGAGGGAAAGTTGTGGGCATTCATTTATTTTCTAAGTGATAGATCTGGTGACTAGCTTTTAGCAGTGGTCCATCTATTTCCATCTTTCACTTTCTTTAGAAACTCTACAAACAAAATCTATCCTGTGATCTCCATAATATAATTCAGACTGTGCATCAAAGACAGTAATTATTTAAACAAAATTTTATTTATCAAATGCTAACGGCATTTCTACAGTTGTAACAACAGTTCCCCACTGATCACCGAAGTTAAGCACCATCGGGCTTGGCTAACGCTTGGATGGATGACCGTCCTGGTCTGCCAAGCGCTGTTGGCAAGAGGAGTGTTCTCAGCCCTTCTGAGGGCAACTAAGGAGCTAATTGATTGAGAAGTAACGGCTTTGGCCTTGAAAGATGACAACGGTCGGAAGAGCGGTGTGCTGACCACCTGCTCCTCCGTATCTGTATTCAGGGAATCCTAAAGACTGGGGATCACACGGTACCTTCCACAGCCTGTCGGGGTGGAGTTTATTTATCAAGATTAACCGTTGGTTGTACACAACTTTTATTTAATACCAGTACTCGTAGCTTAGAGCATCGTCTGATACCACAGAACAGCAAGCGAGAAACATGCTGCTGGGTAAAAAATGGATCAAATGGCTCTGAACACTATGGAACCTAACTTCTGAAGTCATCAGTCCCTTAGAACGTAGAACTACTTAAACGTAACCAACCTAAAGACATCACACACATCCATGCCCGATGCAGGGTTCGAACCTGCGGCCGTAGCGCTCGCGCGGTTCCAGACTGAAGCGCCTAGAACCGCTCGGCCACTCCGGCTGGCATGCTGCTGGTTAAACAAGTATTTTATTTAATACAACAAAATGACACATGAGATGTTTCCAATACCTGGTGGTGGGCTGTGTTACCGAAACTGGTAATAAGGTTCTCGTCTTTTTCAAGAAGCTGTAAGGGCATACGTCTGTCCTTCAATGTTCCTTAATTTATTTAGTGTTTTCTAATTTTCATCACTACCTACAGCCTCTTCTCTGCGCTGCTACCTCCCACCAGACTATTTATGAGCAAGTCTCAGCACTCTGTCTATTTGCCCGCTATGAACGGCTCCTTTTCTACCAAACGAGAACAACCAAATAACAGGTCAATATTATTATTATACAAAGCGCCTTATGAAACGTTATTCTTCAAATGTAGAAGCATTATAAGCAGAGCGCCTCACATTATTACAAGATAATCTTTAGAAAAACACAGTTGCTACGCCCAATCAAACTCTCAAGATGTTCCATTCTTACTGAAGCTGCCAATGTGTAACGAACATGTAAACATAAAAGAGGAAATTGTGTCAAACCTATTCTCTTACTCTGAAGTGATTTGCCCTAAGAGCTTATGACAGAGGTTTGAGGCATTCCGAAGGTATATTATTATCGAAGTATTTAGCCTATCAACAAGTGAAAGATTTTAAAATGCTCTCAATTTCGGCTAGTCATTGCATTAATCAAGTCTTACATTATTTATTTGCTCGTTCCATCAATAAAAACATTTAAACTGTCTAATCAACAGCTCACCTGTAACAAAAGTACCGCATACAAACATAGTGTATTTGTAGAGTTACATGACTTTCTGCAAAACCCACTTTTAGCTAATAATGTCCCGTGGAGTAAAGGACCAATAACGGCTTTAGAATCCATTACGTCTACTGCTAATAACGACTATGTCATTATACTTTATATTCCAAACATTATAACGTTATAATGAGGCCAATGTCATGCCATTATAAGATAAAAATGTAAAAAAGCACAGATATCCACATTAAAAATGTTAAGCCCAGGTCACATAATTACAGTGTAATAGATATGTCCAAATAATTAATAATATTGCATGTTCTTGTCAGAAGCTAAGTAACATCGAACTATTTATCGCATATTGCGTCTCAAATTTACTTTTCTTCGAACAGTTTAAAATAGAGAGATGGTAAATCCACCTCACAGTCGGAGGATAACCGATACTTTAGCTTATTTAATCATACTGTGTAATTCCTTTTGTAAGGAGTTACAATAAGGTTGGTGTATACATATTGTACTGAATGTTATACTATATCGTCACATGCCAACAAAAGCATGAAAATAATGCAATCAAAATGTCTGTCAGAGCCTGATGCTGAAAAACAGTAAACGTATTTATCACATGAATTTTGCTGAACCTAATTTTTTAAATTGTTAAAACCAAGCGACTGCTCATGAACCGCCACACAATTATAAGGTAACAAATGTATCAAAGTGTTTAATGAGATTGGATATATTATTAGAGAGTTAAAGGAAAGTGAGTGCATATGTGAAGCAATGATAGTTGTTTCCTGCTATTATTGTCACATAAATGTGTATTCTGATAATACATAAAAGTGTATTCTGATAATAATACAGGAGAGGTTAATATTTTCAAATTATTACAATTTGTTTCCTCCAAATTTCCTTTTTTAAAGAGTTTAAAGTGAAAAGATTATCATCCACCTATATACAATTACAAAAAATCAAATTCCATTCCATCTCACATGATAACTATATCCTTAGGAGTTCAAAGAATCTGACAAAGCATCTAATGCACTGATGCCTATGTCACAAAACTACAGGTATTAAGGTACATTCACATGCCTGCAGTTGTATGACAGAGGCATCCTCACTTCGTTTGAACTTTTCATGAATATAGTCATCCTGTCTGATTAAATACTGTGATGTATTTGTATCTACCAATAGTGTGTAGGTACAAGGACAGTACTTTTGTTTTAAACTGTTTAAAGAAGAAGATCTGGGGAAAAGTAAAAAAAGGGAAGGATGTGATAATTTCTAAATTTTAATTGTTTTTCTTTATGAAAATGTTTGTCAGTAGGAATACATGAATATGTGTGTGATGGTGCATGGACGAACTCTTGGTTTTAAACTGTTTAAAAAATAAATTTCTAAAAATAGATGTGATAAATACGTTGATGTATTTTTGGCACTGGACTTAGGCAGAATAAATCTGTTTATGTTATTTGGCTTCCGAAAGTGCATGCAGTATTATTAAAGATTTTGATAATATGTGGGCCTGTAATTGTGTAACACTGGCCTCGTTGCACTGTAGGTGCACCCACTTTATTTCATCTCTTCGAGAATGTGGGTAATTATACAGTACAGTTGTGTGCCTTGTTGCATTAGTTATCCTGTAATTGCATGACATTAGCTTCAGTACATCACTATAAGGTTTCGCATGTGGAGGTGCAATGATATAGTCCTTATTAACACTGTAACTAATAATGTATAACACCTTTATTAGCTTTCCTCCACTAAGGAATATTATTGATCTTAACTGCATACATTGTTGGTAGACTATAAGCTCAAGGTTTTGCAGTACACCATATATTTCTACACATAGTCTTTTTTATAGTTGTCTCTAAATCTTATGTATTGTTTCTCTTATTGGCATGCTTTCACACGTGTGTGGTTTAAATGTATTCATTGATGGTTCTATAACAGTGTAATTGCATAACTAATGCTAGATAAGGAACAAATAAAGAAATCAAAGCTCGAATCACACCATAACAGTCGCTTTTCAGTGCATTATGATATCTTTGACATGTTGGTAAGCTGAATACAACGATTGTCTTTGAAATGTCAGGGACCCCTATACCATGAGCTCTATCGCCGATCCAATTCAAAGTAAGAGAAAAGGACTCGCACTAGCTTTTTGACGTTTAAAAGTCATTAAATTGTAAATTGTAAAAATGGTACTGTCAAGAATTTCAATGGACATAGCAGTTGTGCAATGCGTAGCCGAATACCTTCGTGTAAGAGTTACCTTGTAATAATAATACATGATGCTCAGTATTTAATACTGCTCTGTATTTAATACTTCTACTCATGATAATTAATGTTTCATACGGCTCTTCGTATAATACACATGTATTTCTATTATTCTCCTTCTTTACAAAGGGCCTGCATCTGGAGATACATCACCGATGTCGATCATCCTTAACAAAAAATAATGTATTTTAGAGACTTCTGTGTCGCCTGCGAGACCGATTTGGACTCGTTCCTGTTGCCGTTTGAGGATTACTTTCTGCTTCGATATTTTCTCTAGTTTTCTCTGCTCCTTCTTCAACCCACAATCTACACGATACTCGCAATGAACTACCGTTTCCTGGCATTCTTCTTAAAGCCTTCATTAGACCTTAGGGAAAAGAAAAGAATAAGAACGACGAAGAGGATGATAGTGGTATACTGCTGATGATTTACTTGTTAACATATACTGAAGTGGACGAATTCTCTATTCAGATACGAATGTGGGTAGATATGACTTTCCTTGAAGGTGAAAGCAACTCCTTTTCAATTTTATTACTTCCGTTATGTTGCTTTGGTCGCTGTACATTACATGAGTTCCTGGATTTTATCCCACTACGTCTGAAAATTTTCGTAACTTTTTTTCTGTAAATAGTCCAAGGTTACGTCTAAGACCTCCCATACACTGCTCTACAAAATTATAATCACACACAACAGATAGTATCCTGTCTCTATTCGGCATTATCATATAAAATGTTAGGTGTATCATGGTATGCCACAGTCCCTAGATTCTGACGAGGAATTCGGCCGCGTGTATATTCACATGTTGTTGCACTCACGCCGATCAGCCAGAGCATTATGACCATCGACCTATTACCGAAATATCCCCACGCAGGCGATAGCAGCGTGCCTGGAGAGGAATGACTGCTAGTCAGACACACGCACGGTGCATGTGGTATCGGTGATCGTGCTGGGGAAGACACGCGGTTATCTGAGATTGGCTCGGCACTTGAAATTCGGAAACTGCACGACTGGTCGGGTGTTCGACGAATATGTGCTGAGTGTCTTCAATAGAAGATGAAACCAAGATAAAGCCACGTCCAGACCCGTCATTACAGATGTAAGACAGCGTAGGCTGGCAGACTGGTAAAACAGGGCAGGCGACTAACTGTGACAAAACTAACATCAGACTTTAATGGTGGGCAGAGTTCAAGTGTGTCTTAGCGCACAGTGCACCGAACACTCCAAACGATAGGCCTCCGCAGCCGAAGATCCATGCATGTGGCAATATTAACTAGACGACATCAGAAGCAAAGAGTGAAATCGACACATGACGTCGACATTGGATAGTGGCGCAGTGGCGGAATGTTGCATGGTCTGACGAATCCCGATACCTTCTTCATCATGCTGATGGGAGGGCGTGAATCCGTCGTCCTTCTTGGGAACAGCTGTTTGACACCTGTGCTACGGGATGGAGACAAGCTGGCGGCATCTCCATTGTGCTCTGAGCAACACTCACATGGAGCTCGTGCACAGTTACATAACGGCCAAGGAGTATCGTACACTCATTGCACACCACGTACACCCCTTCGTGACGATCGTGTTTCCCGACAGCAGTGGCATTTTTCAACAAGATAATGCACCATGTAACAAGGCCAGGAATGTAATCAAGTGGTTCGAGGAAGACAGCGGGAAACTCTAATTGATGTTATAGCCTTGTGCTGGCCCCTCAACCCGCCACATCTGAGCCCGATGGAAAACGTCTTGGATGTGCTTGAACATGGCGTCACAGTCCATCGCCCCGTCTCTGGAATTTAAGGAATAGGCTATCTGTGTGTGCAGATGTAGTGCCAACTTCCTCCTGCGACCTGCAGGGCTTCATTGATTCCATGTCACGGTCCGTCGCCGCTGTTATCCGTGCCAAAGGTGGACGTAGCGGCTATTAGGTAAGTGGTCGTATTGATCTGGCTGATCAGTGTAGACGATTGTGGGCGGGTAACATCTAACAGTTAGGAGGAGATTTTTACATGGCTTTTCCTCCTTTTCACTTAACTGTGCTCATGCTGTGTCATTTCGTTTATGGTTCAGCGCGTCGTAACGTCGGCGGGAAACGAGGCACGCAATAACACAATAGAGCTACGTGCGTCGCTCCTACATGCTGCCACTGAGTCGCACGAACCTCTCTCTCTCTCTCTTTCTCTCTCTCTCTCTCTCTCTCTCTCTCTTACACACACACACACACACACACACACACACGCGCGCACACAAATACACAGACACGTACACAGGAGCGCAAGTGCGCACGAACACGGTGTTGTGTTGGGGCATAAACTCGACTTTTACCGTCAACTGTTCTGGAGTAGGTGTGTGCTCTAAGGTAACATATGCTACAGTGCGGATCATTGTAGGGACTGTTTCACACACATACGACCCTGTTTTTCTTCACTTAGCGATAGCGTGACCGACTTTGCAAAGTGCAAAGGGGATGTTATGCGCCGGGTATTATCATATTGCGGTAAGACAAATTGTCTCGTTCAATGAAGTCAAGTCTCATTATTCAGTGTAATATCTTCCTATATGCAGCAAAAGGTCATTTTGTGTGGAATGTCAAGGTGTAAGAAGACGTGATTTCGAAATCAACGTTCACATAACCCAGCACATGCTACAACACTATAGAGGCTGAAGTACCATGGTATATTGCGTAGGTACATTTTGCGTCATATGTTGATACTGTCAGCGAAATTTGTTGCGAATGAAGTCCGAAGCAAAGAAGTAATAAATTTTAATGTCTGGCATGATGCGACAATTTTTTACGCATCTCTGTGTTTGCGACATCTTATCTCGTGATCTATGTACTATACGAAGGAGTAATTTAGTACGTACATTATACAGCATCTGCGAATACTGTCTGAAAATTGTGATGAGAATAGAGTTAGAAATAATAAATTAGAAAGTCACGCACAATGCTGCAGTTTTTCAAGCATGTCCTTGTTTATGTCATCATTTCTCCTTAACTATGGTAGTTAGATGGTTCTTACCTCCACAACGATTGTTACCTGACATAAGAGAAATGTGTATCAAGACTGGTTGAAACCGGTCCAGTCGTTTAGGAGAACAGCAGAACATACATACACACACACACACACACACACACACACACACATACACACAATGTACACGTACCTTCATGCATTTGCGGTTATTTATGTATTCCCCTTCGATTAGTTAATCTGCTCCTGACTGTCCACATTATACTACACTCTATCTCTGTCCATCTCATCCTCCCCCCCCCCCCCTCCATTTATTCAATCCATCTCATCCTACCACTCTCTCTGTCCATCCCGTCTGTCTCTGCTCATCTCTACCTCCCCTCCCTCTCTCCACGTCCTGCCCAATTTGTGTCTTCTTTTTCTATCTCTCTCTGTCCAGTTGCTTCTATTCCCTCTATGTCGTCCCATCTTCTCCTCCCTCCACTCCCTGCCCATTTCCTCCCGCCCCCCACTCTTTTCATCACTTCGTCCCACGTCCTCCCACCTTTCTCTGTCCAATCACCTCGTTATCTACCCAACACTACTGGATGGTTGGTGGTTCTTGGACCCACAGTTTCCTTTCCAGACACTGTTAGTAAGAATATATGTATTAATTTTCATTGAACTTGATCCAGGGAATTGTGCAGGAGAATTAGAACATACTCGTATACATGTCTGTCATACATTGCACACATATAGCGGATATCCAGGAAGTTTTTCCTTTTTCATTTTTTACAGTCACGTTAAGTAACTTCTCCCATTTACGTATGAAAAATTATATCTTCCATATGATCACCCTACGCCGCGCGACAACAATCAATGTGTATATTTAAGTTCTCGATGACGCGTTCACTAACATCTGGTGGGATGCCATTAATAATCGTTTTAATTTCTACATCTCCATCTGCATCTACGTGATTACACAAGTAAGTGCCTGGCAGAGGGTTCAATGAACCTTCAGGCTGTCTCTCTACCCTTCCACTCTCGAACGGCACACGAGAAAAACGAGCACTTAAATTTTTCTGTGCCAGCCCTGATTTCTCTTATCGTGATAAACATTTCTCCCATTGTTTTCGCAATGATTGAAAACTAGTGATTCAAATTACATGACAAGGTCCCGTCGCAACGAAAAACGCTCTCATGACTGCCACTTCAATTCACGTATCATGTATGTGACACTATCTCTCGTATTTCGCGATAATACAAAACGAGCTGCTCTTCTTTGTACTTTTTCGATGTCATCCGTCAGTCCCACCTGGATGGCTCTTAGCACTATGGGACTTAACTTCTGAGGTGATCAGTCCCCTAGAACTTAGAACGACTTAAACCTAACTAACCTAAGGGCATCACACACATCCATGCCCGAGGCAGGATTCGAACCTGCGACCGTAGCGGTCGCTCGGTTCCAACTGTAGCGCCTAGAACCGCTCGGCCACCCCGGCCGGCCAGTCCCACCTGATACGGATCCCACACCGCACAGCGATACTCCAGAATGGGGCGGACAAACGTGGTGTAAGCTGTCTCTTTAGCAGACCTGTTGCACCTTCTAAGTATACTGCCAATGAATCGCACTCTTTGGTTTGCTCTACCCACAATATTTTCTATGTGATCGCTCCAACTTAGGTTATTTGTAATTGGAATCCCTAAGTACTTAGTTGAATTTAAAGCCCTCAGATTTGTGTGACTTATCTCGTAATCGAAATTTAGCTGATATCTTTTAGTACTCCTGTGAACAACTTCAAACTTTTCTTTATTCTGGGTCAATTGCCACTTTTCACACCATACAGATATCTTATATAAATCATTTTGCAAGTCGTTTTGATCATCTGATGACTTTAGAAGACGGTAAATGGCAGCATCATCTGCAAACAATCTAAGACGGCTACTCATATTGTCTCCTATGTTGTTAATATAGATCAGGAACAAAAGAAGGCCTATAACTCTTCCTTGGGGAACGTCAGATATTACTTCTGTTCTACTCGATAACATTCCGTCTATTACTACGAACTGTGGCCATTCTGACAGGAAATCACGAATCCAGTCGCACAACTGAGGCGATACTCCGTAGGCACGCAGTTTGGTTAGAAGACGCTTGTGAGGAAGGGTGTCGAAAGCCTTCAATAAATCAAAAAATATGGAATCAATTTGACATCCCCTGTCGATAGCACTCGTTGCGTCATGAGTATAAAGAGCTAGTTGTGTTTCACAAGAACGATATTTTCTGAATCCGTGCTGACTATGTGTCAATTAATCGTTTTCTTCGATGTACTTCATAATGTTCGATTACAGTATATGTTCCAAAACCCTACAGCAAATCGACGTTAGTGATATAGGTTTCTAATTCAGCAGTTTATTCCTACTCCCCTTTTTGTGTATTGGTGTGACTTGAGCAAATTTCCAGTCTTCAGGTACGGATCTTTCTGTGAGCGAGTGGTTGTATATAATTGCTAAATATGGAGCTATTTTATCAGCATTCTCTGAGAGGAAGCTGACTAGTATACAGTCTGGACCGGAGGCCTTGCCTTTAATTGGTGTATTGTTTCTCGTTTGTTCACGTACACTTTTAATGTCACAAATTCCCACAAAAAAGAGGCACAAGGCGTAAGATCGCATGATCTGGCAGGCCATTCCTGGTTGCCACGAAAAGAGATAATTTTCTGAGGAAATTTCTTATTCAGCAAGGCAATCGTTTTACGTGATGTGTGACATGTAGCACCGTCTGGTTGAAACAAAAGCTCGTCACTTTCTTCAATAAGAGGGAAGAAACAATCAGAAAGCATGTTTCGGTAACGGTCATCGTTTACAGGGGCAGCAGCTCCCCCATCAATTTCAAAACATTACGGGCCGATCTCTCCTTCTGCCGAGAATCCACACCTCACAGTCCTGCGTTACTGATGCATCTCATTTTTAGCGGTCACTCGCGGATTTTCGCTATCCGAAATTCTGCCGCTCTGCCTACTGACGTACCCGCTGAGGTATGAGTGCACTTCATTCCTAAAAATTATTCTTTTTGTGATGATCACGTTCCCCGCTTGTCGAGCCAAGACCCATTGATCGAATCGATGTTTCTTTCCACGATCTGCGGGCTTCGACTCTTGTATAAGTTGAACTTCGTACGCACGCATTTTCACGTCTTTTTGAAAGGATTTCATGCAGTGAACTTGGTGATAGATACAATTGCTTAGCTCTTTGACGAACCGATTTTCTGAGGTATGATTTCCAGAACTGACTACTCGGTTGGTGCAGCATTACTTTCGAGTGTCACACGCGATTCACGAATCGTTGCCTGGGACTTCCTCTGTTTTTATAATAACTTTTTACCACTTGGGTTCGTTGCTCAGTTTTCATCTGCTCCATGACGAAAATGAACATCAAACAACAATCTTCGCCACACAAAAGCTAATGGGAAGGATCGCAGATAACAAACATAAGAAAACCAAGGCTGCCATACGTCGGCATATGAGGCAATGGTGCAAAATTCAAATGCGTCATTACTTCCCGGACACCCAGAATTTCTAATTTTCTGCTATTTTGCTCCACAGTACTGCAGAAAGAGTGTTAAGTTTATATGTGATACTCAGACGTGTGGTTTGATCTTGGGTCGCAGAACAGGGTGACACAGTTATTGACACACTGCAGAGGTCATTCAAGCGACATGGTTGACACACCGAACAACACAAAATAGGAGATAAACTGCACTTCATACTTTTAAAGTACTTCAAGTCAATAAAGTACAGGAAATAAAACACTGGGAGGTCCTTTTCTCATTCGCACCAGAAAAACTGAAATACCTTACTGGAGTATCTTAATTCCACAGTACTTTTATACAAATAATAAACCATGTAACTATCCGCCTCCGTAACTCAGCGGTAGCGTTACCGCCTACGACGCAAGGAGGCCCGGGTTCGATTCCCGGCAGGGGACTGGGTGTTGTGTATCCTTCATCATCACTGACACGCAATTCGCCGAAGTGGTGTCAACTATAAAGACGCAATACGGCGGCCGAACCACGAAAGGGATATCCCGGCCAATAAATGTCATTCGATCATTTCATTTCATCTCAGTCATGTAACTAACATTTTTTTAAAAAAATTACTCCAGGCGCTACTGTGTTATGCTTCACTGTCACGCCCTTCCCAATCTCGACCTCTCGCCCCCCCGCCCCCCTTTCCAAGGATTTAGGTGATTCTTAACTCCATAGCACTCCTTCCCGAACTGTAACTAACCAGTAAACCATCAATTCTTTAAGATATCGAACTCACCTTCATAAATCAGCTTCAAACTTCTGATTATTTTACGAACGAATTGGTGAGTTAAAACTTAAACAATAAGTGTGAAACAGTTAAGAAAAACTTCGAAATTATTTTGGAGTTCTTTGGAAGTCTCTTAGCGCTCTCATTATCTAACACTGGATGAATATAGCCTGGGTAATTTGCGCTCCGTTTAAAGAAAACAAAGTTTTTTACGCCTGTCTGTGTTTGTGTTGCCATATTTTCTGACTGGTACAATTATGTAATTCTTCAGGTACATTCTCTGGTATACGTGGATACCGTCTGCTAAAGTGTTACAAATAGAGGTAGTAGTAAACAAGTAACAAATTAAAGCGTCATGCCTGATGCGACAGTGTTACTGCGTGAACAGTGAAAGTGTAGTAAGTGATAAACATTTTTCCTTTCAGCATTCTGTGGCTGGTGTCAGCGAGAAAATGTTTTGTAAAAGGCAAACTTACCAATAAAGCTTTCATAGATTCGGACAAAACTTTTGACAGTGTTGACTTGACTACATTCTTTGAGATTACTACAGTGGTGGGGACACATTACTAGAAAATAAAAGTTGTTCATAAGGTATACAGAATCTAGACTGAAGTTATAAGAATTGAAGGACATGAAAGGAAGCATTATTTCACAAAGGAGTGAGAGACGGTTTTTACGCATATGTCATTGAACCAGTACATTGAGTAGGTGGTGAAGGGAACCAAGGGAAATTTGGGGAAGGAGATTAAAGTTGAGGAAGAAAAGTATTGCAATGTAGTAGAAATAAAACAGGTGATGCTGCCGAATTTAGACACGGAAATAAGACACTGAAAATATTAAATGAGTCCAGCTACTTCTCCTAGAACGCCATTCATCTGGTTTCTCTATTTTTATTAGGGTATGTAGTCTGAATAAACAAGGTTTTGTTTCCGTGATACTATTCTTTTGCACCAGGTCGACTATGCATACATGTACATCAACAACCGTGCTCTGAAAACCACATTGGAATGTGTTGCCATTTCCCCTCTTGTTAGTAACAGTCGCGAAAAAGCGTACGAAGGTCTTCTCGGGCCGACATGGGAGCTCGAGCCTCCTAATATCAGCTCGATGCATTTCTAAGAAATATATGTAGTAATCAAAAATTTATCGTCTCACCACTAGGAAATAAGCCTTCGAATTTTAATACTAAATCAACTAGTTATGCGAACGGCTCTTTTGTAGCTCCTACTATTGGAAGTGGGTGTGAATCAAGTTGAAGGGACCGATCGAAAAACGCGTTTCTCTTCAATGGATCTTTTGTATTTTTCCTATCATTTCTATGAAATGTGGGTTTCAGACCGACGAGCAACAAGTATCCGTCATAGAAGGTTTTTGTGAGCCTCCTCCTTCGTGAGTGGAATACACTTCATGAGGAATCATCCAATGACCCCGGTCTGGTATCTGCCTGCCTTACGACTAGTTTTGTGTGGTCGTTCAGTATGTATATTCCAATACTGAAGAGGTGTGATTATTCAACATTTGTGTAAGGGATGTTTGTCAGATCCCTCTCATATCGTTTTGCTTTGCTAACTAATTATTGGCTTCTCCCTTTTGTAAAAGTTTTCAAATATAACAAGCTTCTCCGCAAGAAGTGTGTCATTGTGTTCTTTAGGCTTGCATGCAGGATAAATGATAATCCAGCTATAACGAAAATCAAGTACGGCAATGTATGACAAAGAAATTAATTATTTAATAAAGGGACTCTACAAAGATGCTTGCGTAAGGGTCATTACTTGCATTCTGAGTGAGACATCCGCCTGCAATGATTAAAATTCGTTTAAGATTGTTTCCACCAGTAATTCCATTGTTAGAATAAGCAACCTGTCTAATAGTTATCTCCCTTCACTAGAATCCTAGCAGGGAAAGGAATAAGAAAGTCAGATTTTATTGAAACAATAGTAGTTTTCGTCTGATGAAATGTCTTCTCCTGACCGAATTCTTACTTAAGGCGCATGCCTCTTAGGCCAGAGCAGTCCACCGTGTCTCACACAACAGAGACCCTCACACAATGTATACAGGACACTCTGCCTTGGGAAGTAGCTTACCAGTTCTTTTCAAAACTGCCAGGGATTCGCCAAGCCAGGATTTTGGTGGAATATGTTGTGATGGTCAGCCTTCTCACTAACGGCGGAGTTATGCGCTGGCACGGACTTGGACAGCTTAGAAATTTGCGATGGGGTAGGTCCAGACAGATTTGATGGCACCAGTCGAGAGTTGACAGTCTGTTGATCAACTGTAAAGTTACACTCCAGTCAAACTTAGTGACTCAAGACACGTTTAAACGATCATGAGAACTTACGCTGTTTAGCTAAACCGCTTGTCAAAAACAGTAGGAATGGTAGGGGAAAATGTGGGCATTTGCTCATGTCCCGCTGGCTAACATCGAGACAAAAACTCTCACTGGCCGCTAATAAGTGAGGGCAGTTGAGTCGTAAATTTTATCCTTTCTGATAGCTTAACAAGTAATAGAGAGTCCTGGTTGGACGAAACAACTTTATGTCGGAATTATTTTTGGTGAGGCGCCAAAATTTGGAACACGAAAAGTCCAGGGTGTATTCGGTTTTGAGAGTGATGCAGAGAGCATACTGTTTCGAAAAGCGTTGGAGGGCAGCAGCTTTTATGATTCTGAGATCGATGGAGAGCCGATGGTGTTCATTCGAAATCCAAGACGGCAGCAGAATGATAAACTGATTGGCGACTCCATAGAGTGCTGTGTGCACAACAACCATATACGTGAAATTAGAAAGTAGGCTACCGTTGGCCGTAATGTTGATGGTTTATTGACAGTAAAATCGATTTTCAATCACACACCACTGAAGATGATCACTATGTGATTGAAAATGGGTTTTGTTGTCAATAAAGTATCAATATGACGGCCAAAGCTGACCTTCTTTCTAAGAATGATAAATGTTCTCGCTGCAGTGCTAGCTTGTAACTGAGGTTAACACTGTGTGAAGTTTAAAGACCTTGTGAGGTACTTACAGTCGTTTTAGAGACGTATTCATGATTCTTAATTTAATCATTTCAGTTCCTTACACTTTCTGACTTAGCGTTTTTTTGTCTGCAATGTGACTTCAAAATGGTTCAAATGGCTCTGAGCACTACGGGACTTAACATCTGAGGTCATCAGTCCCCTAGAACTCAGAACTACTTAAACCTAACTAGCCTAAGGACATCACACACATCCATGCCCGAGGCAGTATTCGAACCTGCGACTGTAGCGGTCCCGCGGTTCCAGACTGAAGCGCCACAACGGCCGACAAATGTGAGTTGCTATGACTTGCTCGTTAACTTGCCAAGTAGACATATTAATTCCGGTGCTTGTCTAGCTACTCCTTGTACCATGGGTAACGAAGTTCTTTCTATTGCAAGATTAAAAATCGATTCGGTCATGATCTCTGGAAGTGAGCCCCATCTATTACTGAGCGTCCAAGTGCTTTAGGGAACCACCGTTCGTGTATTACTTGTAACTGAGACAATTTAATACTGTGTGTTTGTTGTATTTTGAACGAAGATGCTCATTTAATCTTTCCCAAGTGTGTGGACTCTTGTGAAATAAATATGCACTAATCGAATCACGCTTTACATCTTTTTGTTAATTAGTTAACCCTACGTCACCTGAAAGTAGATTAAACAAGCTAAAAAACCGTTTTTATGTTTCAGAGACATTGCTTCTTTTGACAATCCCTTGGCACAAAGCTCCTGTTGAATAACATAGGGCTTCCAATCAGTCGTAGGATATACTCCTTTATTTCAGTGTCAGACACTGTTGCTCAGGTATCTGGCGACCCTTGTAGTGAGTTATTAGTAGAAGCAGTAGCTTGCATAGCCGCCCCCCCCCCCTCCAAAAAAAACTCGATATTGGACCCTTTTCATACCACTTCCATTTGTCTCACATCCTGAGGATAATTCTTCGGGTAGTAATAGACATCTCTCACGTGTAATCATACACTAAAATGTCTTCATGCCTTTTTCTGCGCAGTACGTTACGTTTGGTTTGCTGAGACAACTGTCAGTACCTACGACAGGCGTCGATCCTCCACTTATCTCCATTTCGCTGAAGTTTGCCAGAGTCGTTACTTTTTTGTGTGTACAACAGAATCATCCGTAAACATGCTCATGCAGCTTCTAGTGGTATCAACCAGGTCATTCGTTGTTTATAATTTAAAGATTTTGAGAACATTTTTCGTGGAGAAACAGCAGTCTGGTTAAAAATACGTTAAAATGGGTTAAAAATGTCTTGAGAGCAATAAAACTTTCATTTACAATCGTTACCAGTTTCGGTCAGAATGTGACCATCTTCAGAACAATTACATCTGGATTCTAGGCGGTGGAGGTGAACGGGGCAGGTAGTGACTCAACGAATGTCAATTGCTTAGGCTGTCGTTTATTGAGCAAAATACGAGCTTACCAAGTGTCGAGCCAAATTTATGATTGGGACCGATACTTTCTCGCAAACCAAGATCAGCACTTTGTTTTTAACGCAACAAAATCGAGAGAAATGACTCTGCGTATAAAGTCGGGAGCTCCATCGGGCAGACGATGCGGTTGTCTGTACGAAGATAGCAACGAAAGAAGATTAAAGCGAATTGCAGGAAGACCTGCCGGAGATCCATGATTAATGCGCGTACTGGCAATTGACTTTGAACATAAATAAATGTATTGCTCGTAAATAGATTAATAAATCCACAGCAGTTTGATTACTTTGTTGACTTCAATCACTGCAAATGTTAACTAATGTAAAATACCTAGAAATATCGATCTTGTGGGAAAATTTAAGAAAACATGTAGGAAACGCAGATGCCAGACATAGAGTCATTGGAAGAAATTTATACAATTGTATTACATCTAGTGGCAGCCACTGCAAGACAGGCGATGTATGTCACGGAGAGGCTTACAGTTGTAATTCCGAGAGCGTATGTTGCAAATTGCAGATGGCTCCAAGCATTATGGGGCTTACAAGGGAACCTCCCCATCGCACCCCCCTCAGATGTAGTTATAAGTTGTCACAGTGGATAGGCCTTGAAAAACTGAACACAGATCAACTGAGAAAACAGGAAGAAGTTGTGTGGAACTGTGAAAAAATAAGCAAAATATACAAACTGAGTAATTCAAGGGAAGATAGGCAACATTAAGGACAATAGGAACGCAGGAGCGCCGTGGTCTCGTGGTAACGTGAGCAGCTGCGGAACGAAAGGCCCTAGGTTCAAATCTTCCATCGAGTGATAAGTTTAATTTTTTACTTTCAGTTTATGTGACAAACTCTTATGTTTTCATCACTTTTTTGGGAGTGATTATCATATCCACAAGAAAACCTAAATCGGGCAAGGTAGAAGAATCTTTTTACCCATTCGCCAAGTGTACAAGTTAGGTGGGTCGACAATATATTCCTGTCATGTGACGCACATGCCGTCACCAGTGTCGTATAGAATATATCAGATGTGTTTTCCTGTGGAGGAATCGGTTGACCTATGACCTTGCGACAAATATTTTCTGTTCCCATTGGAGAGGCACGTCCTTTCGTCTACTAATCGCGCGGTTTTGCGATGCGGTCCAAAAACACAGACACTAAACTTATTACAGTGAACAGAGATGTCAATGAACGAACGGACAGATAATAACTATGCAAAAATAAAGATAGTAACATTTTCGGTCGAGGGAAGACTTGAACCAAGGACCTCTCGTTCTCCAGCTGCTCACGCTACCACGGGACCACGGCGCTCCTGATCTCACATAGTCCATTTTGGTGCTTATGTGGCCCATTGACTACTCAGTTTGTATATTTTGCTTATTTTTTCACAGTTCCACACAACTTCTTCCTGTTTTCTCAATTGATCTGTGTTCAGTTTTTCAAGGCCTATCCACTGTGCCAACTTATAACTAAATCTGAGGGGGGTGCGATGGGGAGGTTCCCTTGTTAGCATCTGAGGTCAGGAGTCCCTAGACTTAGAACTACTTAAATTTAACTAACCTAAGGACACAAACCCATACCTGCGGCAGGATTCGAACCTGCGACCGTAGCAGCAGCGCGGTTTCAGACTGAAGCACCTAGAACCGTTTGGTTACAGCGGCCGGCCCGTATGTTGCACGACGATTCGGTCAACATTACTTCCTCCAACATACCTCTCACGAAATATGAAAATCGGAGAAATTAGAGTACATACGGAAACTTACTGACATTCTGCCAACTGCCATTTGATAACGGAACAAAGAAGGTGGCAAGAATAAGCGGCAGCAGAAGTACCGTGCGCCACACACAGCAAAGTAGCTTTCCGAGTATTGTTGTGATGTACAAGTAACAACTGCAGTGCTGATAAAAGCCAAAGGGTACACTGATATCGGTGGGTGCGAATCCCTATT
Organism: Schistocerca americana; assembly: GCF_021461395.2. NCBI lineage: Eukaryota > Metazoa > Arthropoda > Insecta > Orthoptera > Acrididae > Schistocerca > Schistocerca americana. The sequence continues at coordinate 195,816,811 of NC_060122.1, read as the reverse complement.
AAGCCAAACCCTAATGGCTGCAAGGCAAAGGTAAAGGACGTCGCTTCCACTGTTTCGTAATAGGTGGCACTAGCGGCAAGTGGTTGTGCACGTGGCAGGTAGTAAACGTCATACAATAAGCTTCTATAAACACAACGTCATGAAAATATTAGTGGATTTGTGGTTGCATTATAAAGCTATTCCCAACTGAATACGTCTTACGAGCGCAGTTCTCGTCATATGCGGGAAGTTCTAATTTTATGCGGGAAGTTTTAATGTTCTGCTTTAACATCAAGAAACCTGCGTATGAGGCTCATAAAACGTTGGGTAATACCTAAGATGAGGAACCTATTAGGGAAAGAACGAGCAGAGAATGGCTTCACCGCTGCAAGAACAGTAATTTTGAGCCGAAGAATGGCATGGCGGTGGAAGAGAGAACGTTTTCGTACTGAAACCGACGGAAATAAAATGGTTCAAATGGCTCTGAGCACTATGGGACTCAACATTTTAGGTCATAAGTCCCCTAGAACTTAGAACTACTTAAACCTAACTAACCTAAGGACATCACACACACCCATGCCCGAGGCAGGATTCGAACCTGCGACCGTAGCAGTCCCGCGGTTCCGGACTGCAGCGCCAGAACCGCTAGACTACCGCGGCCTGCCGACGGAAATAATCACAGGAGACTGTTGTAGAAAGCAGTTGATGAGTCTGTGCCGAACACTGAAAGACAACAGGTCATAATACAGCGATAGTCATCGAAAAGCGATTTTGTAGCATGACAGTGCTCGCAAAACCAGCCTAAACATATCTGGAAACGTTGAAATGGGAAGTTGTACTCCATCAACCGTATTCACCAGACAATGCTCCTTCTGACTTGCACGTTTTCGATCAATGGCACTTAGTCAGGCTGACCAGCACATCCACTGATATGAACAATTGCAATAATGGATCGATTCATGAATCTCCTCAAAAGGTGGCCACGTCTTCCGCCGAGGGATTTGTCTGCTGGGCGGAAAATGGGAGAAAGGAGATCCCAGCGATGGCCAATACTTTGGATAGTAAATGTTCTGCAAGTCTTGCACAATGAAGCCTCGGACTTCGTGAAATAAAGGAAGAAGAAAACTTACTGACCTAATATACAAAATTCAAAATCACTTTCCGTCAGTTTTGTTTCGTATTTGTCGATACATTCATAAGTATCTTTTGATATTTCCTGTACGCTCATCTCGGATAACTATCTTCAGATCCAGTTGCTGCAAGAATCGTCACACCTATATATCAACTGCATCTGGAGATGGCCATTTGTAAGGCCGCAACTGGTTGTCTGAAGAAATGCTTGATTTATGACGGAACATATGAAACACTGTTTTCGCGGTATAATGAAAGTGGTTCAAGTGGATCTGAGCACTATGGGACTTAACATCTGAGGTCATAGAAAAATATAAATTCAAAGATTTCCTGCCTTATGTTGAAAGCCCATCGCCGTAAATACAATAAATACTCAGCAAGCACATGGTAAAAGTAATTTTTCGTCCTCCATCCAAGATAGCACTCTTGAGTTCCGTGTAACATGAGTTCATGTTCCGGGAGGCTGTCGTTGTGAGTGTGGCCCTTTATTCACTGGACAAACGCCTCGTAAGGTAGAAGAAAGATGCCATAGGTACATGGTATAAGCGGGTCTTACAGCCCACTAAATCGACGTTACTGATCACTGTACGGTATACCATAACGTCGAGATTCTAGCGTCGAACTCATCTTTTTGGTACTCGATAATAAAAGCAGCAGCTGAAATTCGTTTGACGACCAATTAAATTAATAGAAATAGCTATTTCAACTTGGATAACTCATGTAATCCGGCGTTTCCTTTAATAAATTCGCAAAGAGGTAGCCACAGTGTAGTTATCATTGAGATATCGAATTTCCAGAGTGGATCGACCGCGTAGCCACGGATCTAATTCATGGAAAGGCGTAGTTCTCCGCCGCCGGCCAGAGTCGCTGGCTCCTACGTATTTTAGGTCGTAAGCGCAGTGCCGCTGTCTGCGATTTTAAAAGGAGGGGGCGAGTGCTGTAGTGTCAGTCTTTCCTGAAGATGGCAGAACGATGTACGGTCTAAATACACTACTGGCCAATAAAATTGCTACACCACGAAGATGACGTGCTACAGACGCGACATTTAACCGACAGGAATAAGAAGCTGTGATATGCAACCAATTAGTTTTTCAGACCATTGACACAAGTTTGGCGCCGGTGGCGACACCTACAACGTGCTGACATGAGGAAAGTTTCCAACCGATTTCTCATACACAAACAGCAGTTGACCGGCGTTGACTGGTAAAACGGAGGAGAAATGCGTACCATCACGTTTCCGACTTTGATAAAGGTCGGATTGTAGCCTATCGCGATTGCGGTTCATCGTATCGCGACATTGCTGCTCGCGTTGGTCGAGATCCAATGACAGTTAGCAGAATGTGGAATCGGTGGGTTCAGGAGTGTAATACAGAACGCCGTGCTGGATGCCAACGGCTTCGTATCACTAGCAGTCGAGATGACAGGCATCTTATTCGCATGGCTGTAACGGATCGTGCAGCCACTTCTCGATCCCTGAGTCAACAGATGGGGACGTTTGCAAGACAACAACCATCTGCATCAACGGTTCGACGACGTTTGCAGCAGTATGGACTATCAGTTCGGAGACCATGGCTGTGTTTACCCTTGACTCTGAATGACAGACAGGAGCGCATGTGATGGTGTACTCAACGACTAACCTGGCTGCATGAATGGCAAAACGTCATTTTTTCGGATGGATCCAGGTTCTGTTTACAGCAATGATGGTCGCATCCGTGATTGGCGACATCGCGGTAAACGCACATTGAAAGCGTCTATTCGTCATCGCCATACTGGCGATATGGGGTGCCACTAGTTATACGTCTCTTGTTCGCAATGATGGTAGTTTGAACAGTGGACATTACATTTCAGATGTGTCACGACCCGTGGGTCTACCCTTCATTCGATCCTTGCGAAACCCTACATTTCAGCAGGATAATGCACGACCGCACGTTGCAGGTCCTGTACGGGCCTATCTGGATACGGTAAATGTTCGACTGCTGTCCTGTCCAGCAACATTCTCCAGATCTCTCACCAATTGAAAACGTCTGATCAATGCTGGCCGAGCAACTGGCTCGTCACAATACGCCAGTCATTACTCTTGATGAACCGTGGTATCGTGTTGAAGCTGCATGGGCAGCTGTACCTGTACACGCTATCCAAGCTCTGTTTGACTCAATGCCCAGGCGTATCAAGGGCGTTATTACAGCCAGAAGTGTTTGTTCTGGGTACAGATTTCTCAGGATCTATGCACCGAAATTGCGTGAAAATGTAATCACATGTCAGGTCCAGTGTAATGTATTTGTCCAATGAATACCAGTTTATCGTCTGCATTTCTTCTTGGTGTAGCAATTTTAATGGCCAGTAGTGTATTAGAAGATGAATTTATGCTGTTTCACGCCCGAAATGTAATGGAGCATAAAGTATTTTAACTATTACCGAAGTCACGGTCATCTCCAAAAGCTACATAAAAATAGTGTCGTGCTTTGCATATCAATCTTCCAATTTTGAAGGTGGAAAGATTACACTGAAGGCTTCCGAGAGGCAGAAAAATTGCAGTGTCACAGCTCCGAAAAGTGCAAAGCAAGGACACAGCGGTCGACTAATATTGTCAGGGTTTTGGAAGTTTTTAGATCAGGAAAAAAGAAAGAGAAAGAAACCTTTAGATTTAACGAGAACTAACAATCAACAAACCATGTAGAATAACAACCAATGTGCTTTAAAAATATTGGGTCTTGGGTGGATTTTAAAGCGTATAAATTTGAATTAACTTTTTTGTTCTATATTATTAGATTTTAACTTTGGTTTTCGAAGTGTTAGACGTGCATAGATCTAAGAAATGACTGGCCATTCCTCCGGTTTATTCCGTGGTCATTGTTTTTTACCGAAGCGCAGCTGTTACTTACATTCAGTCACCTGAGATTTCAAGGTGTGCTAATTATTTAGTTCTTTTAGATTCACATTCTCTGCACCGACTGTTTGTAGATCGTCACATAAAACAGCATTTGTGCCTCCGTTTGAAAGCATCACCAACGGTACCACAGGGATTAAGTTCACTTACGTTTGCATGGTCACATAAACTGTTATTTAGTTACGTTACGTTGTATTCCAATTCCATGTCGATTACTTCGTGTACTTTCTGTACAGCTAAACATTCGAAAATATTACAGCAAGAGTAGATACTTTTCGCCGTCATTCGTTGAACGAGATACTGGCTTGGCTTGGCATGTTCGCTGTGTACGTCCGAACGTAACTTCCTTTCAAGATCACTCGAAAGAATAGACAGCTGAAGCTTCCTAGCAGATTGAAACCGTGTGCCGGACCGAGTCTCGAACTCGGGACCTTCACTTTTCATGAACAAGTGCTCTACCGACTGAGCTACCCAACCACTACTCACGACCCGCCCTCACAGCTTCAATTCTGCCAATACCTCGTCTCCTACCTTCCAAACACAGAAGCTCTTCCGTGAACCTTGCAGAACTAGCACCGCGCGAGATTAGCCGAGCGGTCTAGGGCGCTGCAGTCATGGACTATTCGGCTGGTCCCCGCGGGGGATTCGAGTCCTCCCTCGGGTATGGGTGTGTGTGTTTGTCCTTAGGATAATTTACGTTAAGTAGTGTGTAAGCTTAGGGACTGATGAACTTAGCAGTTAAGTCCCATAAGATTTCACACACATTTGAACATTTTTGAACATTTGCAGAACTAGCACTCCTGGAAGAGAGGATATTGTGGAGACATGGCTTAGCCGTAGCCTGGGGGATTTTTCTAGAATGAGATTTTCACTCTGCATAGGAGTGTGCTCTGATATGAAACGTCCTAGCAGATTAAAACTGTATGCTGGACCGAGACACGAACTCGGGATGTAGAGTGCCCCACAGACCATCCCAGAGTGGCCCGGAGACCATCCCAGAGTGCCCCAGATGCATGGCTGTGTGCGCCGCCATATTGGCGGTTGACCTTGAACGAGTTTCGCTCGGCCGCCGCTAGAGCTCGGCGGATCGCGCTACGGTTTTAACTAAGCGCGATCCGCTACTAAAAATGAAATGCTGCTGCCTCGTAATATAGAGGCACTACAAGTCGTCAACTGGCATCCCAGAGACGAAGGTCCCGAGTTCGAGTCTCTGTCCGGCACACAGTTTTAATCTGCTTTTAAGTTTCATATCAGCGCACACTCGGCTTCAGAGTAAAAATCTCATTCTGATTAGACAGTTGTTCGTGCGTTATCTAAATGCTACCAGATCTGACGACATGGCAGTCGACAGATATGAAATCCAATGTACGACGTATTTAGAGCAAATTGGAGACATGGACGCGCAATCGCACACGCACGGACATTACGGAGATGGATTTTCCGACAGTCCAGTTCAGATCGCCAACGCCGATGACGACCGGCGACCCACATTTCGTTTGGCTGTCTCCGAATATCGCGTCCGTCTCTGTGGCAGAGCCTAATTACAGCACTGCCCTGGCGTTGGTTCATCCCACCGCGACGCCAACATCCCATCGCACGGCGCGCCATCGCTTCGGCTATTTACACGGGCGGGCGTTTGAGCCGCTCGCCGGGTGATCCCCACTACGGTAACCGGTTTAATTTAGTGAACGCGACGATAAAGCCGTTTAAGCTGCAGTTAACGGGCCAATACGCTGATGAGGAGGCGTCGCGTAATAAGCGATGCTGTTATCCCGCTGTTTGCGGCCCGACTTCAAGGGGCGCAGCGCCATCAAACGCACGCCCGGCTCTGCAGGCGCCGAAAACAATGGCGTTATCTCTGGCTTTTCACTGGGGCAGGTGATCCGCGCTCGCGCCCGTTGTCGATATTTACACTCTCCTTTGAAAACATCTGCACCGGGCAGTACAATGCTGCCACCCCGGTTAAAGGCCACCAGAGGGCGGAAAACCGTACGTTTGAAACACAAAACGTTTTCAGGACGGCGAAGCGTTGTTCGGGCTGGTCACTTCCCTGTTACAAAACGGTCTTTCGTTAGTTTCTGTGGTGTTTGAGTAGGATATCTATATCGAAAATGGTGCGATCACACTTTTGAGTAATATTTCGTGAATTCTTGTGGTTTTAAATGTACCGCTGTTTGGAGGACTATAAATTTTCTGCCCCTTACACCGTACTACACTCGACTAAATCCGCACAAATAAAATGAACCTAGGATATAAAGTCTCATCGTTGACGGATAATTAGAGACGAGTTTCGTACTATGTTAGATCAAAGTCTAAGAACCAAATCCGTCGCACCATTTTCATGGCATCTAAACCGCCATTTTCATTACGTGGTTTACGGAAACCATGGAAAACTTAAAATCTACATTAAATAAAACAACAAGTTTACTGTTACCAGTCACTGTCTGTTTATCTCCACGATGCGTTTCAAACGTTTAAACCTCCATCACCAGGTGGATTTACATTTATTACTATGACGTGTGTATGTGTATGTTGTGTTACGCTTTTTTTTTTAACTTGGGGCACTGTCCAGTGGCGACACAAAACACTGTTTCAGAACATGATTTGGACTTCTTTTGACAAAAAACTATACGTATATCTAATGGTATAAATAAATAAGTAAATTAGAGTACTTCCAGTGGTCACAGATCCCTTTTACTGTTGTAAAACATCATATTGTATACTATCATATATTGTACACAAATATGGCGTCCGGAAATTATCAGGTGCAAGGGTCATATAGCAGAAAAGTAACATTGTCACAAAGAAAAAACAATATACATCGTAACAATATCATTAGAGAAAAAGTTTTAAAGGATTTTGTGCATCTTTGTTTCGAGGTGTTGAACACTTGAGTTGGTGTAGTACTTTTTGCTCACTACCAGGTATTAATCAGAATAGAAAGCACTTTCCATACACCGTCTTTAAGTAAAATAGCCAGAGAATACAATCTCAATATCTCCATCACAAACATAAAATCAATAGCAATTTAGTACACCGGGGCTAGTTAACACATTTAAATTTTTCGGGTGCTGCATTATATACAGGACAAACAATAAAATACAAAATAAGTTAGACCTACGTAACTGTTTCTGTGAAACTGTACGCAGAACATAGGAAAAGAAAAGCCACAGAGATATTCTACTAAAGTTCTATAAGGTTATAGCCTTACGAGCATTGCGCTATGGATACGAAAACTGGTCTCTTCAGAAAGAAAGGTGAAATATAATAGAATCAAGTGAAATGAATTTCCTTAGATATGTGGCTGGATATACTTTGCTGGATAAAAAGAGATATTGTGGCATCGGAGCTGATCTGAATATGGGAAACCTTACTGACATAATAATACAGTATCATTAATGATGTAAAAACCATATAGACCATTTGACAGATGCAAGAATCACTTAAGCCCTGAAACGATATAAAGTAAGAGGCAAAAAAATCTTTAAGAAGACCAATTAAGAGATGAAATTACAATTAAATGTAGACCCTTAGCTGCTGACAGGTGTTGATAAGTATCAACGGGCACAGTTGAAAATGTGTGCGCTTACCGGGACTCGAACTCGGGACTTCCGGCTTACATGGCAGACGTTTTACGCCCCTTTTTTTATTATCAGAATAACTTAGTGCTATCTTGACACTTCAGTAGACCACAGTCAAATTATCACGTAATATAAGCCGCAAATGGGAGAAAAAATTAATTATAATAACAGAATAATAATAAAAAAAATGGAAATAAAATAAAAGAAAAAGACAGAGAACATAACCGACAAACACCACCAAGCTCACAAGATGTGTGTCAAAAATTATTTTTATATGTTTTTCGTGACTTTTTTGTTATTTTTTAAATTTATTTTTGTAGTTTGTAATAAAATGTACAACTAGAAGGAAAACGAAACCAGATTAGATTCGAAATATCAAACTAAGAAAACCCTAATCTGATAGCAAGGATTGTCGATGCTCATGTGTATCTATACTTCATCTATACACATTTTACAGTAGAACTGGATCGATCCTGAGTCAATACACGAATCAAAAGAACAGGGAAACCAAGAGAAGACAAGCCGAAGCAAATCAGATGGGAACATACGTAACAAAGGAAAACACTTATTAGAAAAATTAAATTAACCAACACCTTGCCGACGGAAAACAAGATTCAGCATGTTGCGAAGAGGTCTCGATCTCGAGGCATTCGCAAGCAAGTCCAGTAGGGAGTGATCATGTACTGAATGAAGCTCATGTGATCCTCCACCTCGCCTTCTATAACATAATGAACGAAGTGTCCCAGCCACCACATAACGGTGTGGGTTTTCGGCCGTGGAAAGAAAGAAGAATCTGGGCGTAATATGATGTCAGTAGTGTATGCAGTCTCAGAAGATCGAGTAAGGAAAGCCACGCACTAATAGATATAGTCCTGCCGGAAAGCGTCCAACCTGTCAGCTGGGATGCTAGCATCCGAATCAGCGGCTTCAGAGACAACACAAACAGTCATGGACAGCGGGCTTCCTTGAGGCACTCCCCTACGGATATTTATTGGGGGGCGTCAGTTGGCCATTAACAAACACCGAAGCCGAAATACCCGTAAACAGATTTGAGAGCACTTGCCGCGTGTCAAAACAGTGAAACCAGAATCCGAAGTAGAAAGTCGTGATTAACACGATCAAATACCTTATCGTAGAATAGGGAGGGCACAATGAACGGACTTTACAGCGGCAACGAAAACCACGTCACGACACTTAACTATAGGGGTAAGAATGGTACGACCGGGTACGCAGCTTTGATGTTTTGCAACAATCGTCTCCAATAGAGCCGACATTCAACTGTTAACTGCCCTCACCACAAAATCAAAGTTTAACAAAGTAAGTGGGCGACAGCTATCAGGGACAGCCGGTGGAGTGCGTTTCGGGATTAAAATCATTTTTCCCACTTTGAACGAGGATGCACTACTCTACTCTGTAACGCTTCATTCTAAAAGTAAGTAAAGGTAGCACCCAACAACGGCCAAAAGCGCACGTAAAATTCCTTGGAAAGTACATCTAGTGCCGGGTATTTTTGAGAAGGCGATCCCACAATAATTTTGTAAACTTCCTCAGGCTGAAAGGCAGCTAAGAGCGTTGCATTATGTGCGGGTGTAATTGTCGTATCCAAGATGCTGACAAGTGCGTCGTGAAAGGTTTCATTGGACTCATTGACATCATAGATTTCTACAAAGTACTGGTGTAAGATACGCGCTATATCTGCTTGCGCCATTGCGCTATGGCCACCATTTGTCATGAGAGAATGAATACAAGCGCGTCGGCAATGGGTCTGATGCCGAAGCAAATGATATAAGGAAGTTAATTCTGCTGTCACCAATGAACGCGGCTTCGATCGGATTTTCAAACCTTCCATTTGTATTCTCTTCAAGGTCAACAATTTTGCTTTCACACGCCTAACATCCGCAATTCGGAGAGGGGCGTGATCCGAACCAGCATAAAGTTCACGCAGGATGGAATAGTAATATTCATAAGTTCTCCGAAAGTTTAGCGTTTTGGCAGCACGAAAAAGTATCAAAATTTGCCTGAGCCTCGGTTTTGCTAGCTGTGTCCACTAGTCAAAAGTGGAAGAGTATTTTCCAGAGGACCGTAGAGTACGCTCCCGCACGACTCGCATCACGTCATCGAGAGAGGGGTCAGCTAGGTGAGCGACGTGTAACATCCACGGGAGGGGGCGAAACAGTTTGACTGGTTGCCGTTCAAGATTGAGAGCTGTGGCCACAGCACAGTGATCCGTAAAAGAAGCTGGGATGACTTCAACACTAAGAATACTATCGCTCAGGCAGTCTGATAAGTAAAACCTATCTAACGTGCTACTAGAAGTCGCAGTAGAGTGGGTAAATTTAGCTAACGTCGGGTATTTACATATCCAAACGTCTTTTAGGCGCAAGGAGACGACGAATTAATGTAATTCACGAGAGAAATTAAAATTAGGAGATTGATCTGCAGGACGCAATACATAGTTAAAATCACCACCCAACATAATACCCAGAGGGCTCTTGCGCAGCAAATAAACAATATCCTCTTTATAAAAACGCGAACGGTCCACTGCGATACCAGTGCCAGAACGGACATATAAAAGAACCAAGGTGAGATTAAAAAGTGGACAACCTATACCGCTCCCAGGACATTTCCACCTCAGCAATAGGAATGCCTTCGCGAAAGAGTAGGGTAGTTCGCGTAGAATATTCGCGTGCTACATTAAAGATCATACGAAGACCAAGTAAGGAGAAACTACAAAATAACACCTCCTGTAAGAAGACTATGTCCGCACATGAATCATAAATGGACTGGCGCAGCGAAGCCAATCGCATTTCTGATTCCACACGATTAACATTTAAGCAAGGGAACGTATAGGCTTGGGTCATTGATCGCAGCTGGACAGGGATGTACGGAACCTTCGAGTAGAATTAGGTAGACAGCTGAGAGGCAAGGTCCATTGCGAAATCCACAGAGGAATCCGCCATGGGAGGACCAGAACCCCCGTCATCGCAAATTTTTTCTTAGATTTCTTACGTGCCACCGCACGGTGAGGTTGTATACGCTGTTTCTGTCGGCTAAGTGGGATGGCGGCCTCTGCAGACGGAGGTGTGGGAGGGGTGAAAGGAACAGCTACCTGCCTATTAGAACCAGGGTCATGTAATTAAGTTCCAATCACTAAGGCGGATGTATTCTGTGGAACTGCCATTGCAACAGGTGATACTTGGTCGCTAATTTTATTCTCCTCCGGAGTTGCTGTAGTCGGCAAATGCAGGAAACCGTCTGCGGCTGAAGATGAAGGAGCAGGAGGACATTGCATTGTCTCAGACTGTAACGGAGGTCACAAAGACGAGGGGGGTGGGGACTCCGCTCCCTCTCCACACACAGGCAGCGCAGAAGGAGAAACTTCGCGATGAGGAGGGATGCTGGAGACAACTTCTGCGTCACTCAGCCTACTACGGACGGGAGATACCGTAGCATCGAGAGGAGCAGGGAATATAGTTGATTCGGAGGAGGTTGGTGCAGAAGGAACAGCCAAATCCTCACCATCACCATCCTGAGTGCGACGACGCTTGTTAGTCTCCGTTATTAGTTCTGTCCTGGGGCCAATAGGACTCTGAAGCGGTCGCGGAGGCAAAGGCGGAAATTCAAAAAAATAGTTCAAATGGCTCTGAGCATTATGGGACTTAACATCTGAGGTCATCAGTCCCCCTAGAACTTAGAACTACTTAAACCTAACTAACCTAAGGACGTCCCACACATCCATGCCTGAGGCAGGATTCGAACCTGCGACCGTAGCAGTCTCGCGGTTCCGGACTGAAGCGCCTAGAACCGCACGGCCACCGCGGCCGGCTTTCCGCGGACAATTAGACCGAACGTGTCCACTTTCATTACATAGGATGCAGGTTCCTTCTTGACTAGTATATATGACACGGACGCGGTAACCACACACTGGTAAATGTGATGGAATTTTACGCTTGACATGCATTTCCAGGGAACGAATACCACAATGACATTGTAATCTGACTTGAATAGACCAGCGTTCAAGACGAACGTTTTTCACGTTACCATATGGAGTCAATATGTCCTTCAGAAAGTTGTCATCAACTACCGGTGGGACGGCGAACACTCGAACATTGGTATATTCCATTTCAGCATCTGTGAGGGACACCATTCTAACGGAATTATCGCGATGCAGGAATAGGACTTGAGAGCCATGTCGCCACAGTAATCTTTCAACGTGAAGGGGATCCGTAAATATCACGTAAAACACGTACGCGTCTGCATCAGAGTAAGCGGTGTGGATCTGATCAGAGTTCACATGAATTGAATCGACAAGCCAACCGTGGATATCTGCACGTGTCGCGTTGTTTTATCGAAAGTAAAGCTCACAGTACCTTTTCGAGGAACACATGTAGAAACCATGGTAGCCATAGCGGAGCGGCTAATGCTCTGCGAGTAGACAAACACAAACAGACAGTATAGCGGAGCGGAGGCGCTATGACTCACTCGGCTGACAGAACAACACTAACGAGGAAAACACACAATCGACGCTGCGGCAAGTGAAATATACAAGATCCTTCCCGCTCGGCGGTCGAAGCGGAACTACCTCTACCAACCACCGAGGAGACAGAGGATAGTGCGACTGCAACGACTTATCTCTGGCAAGCTCCCCGTGAGACCCACATTCCGAACTTACTGTCCACACGCTACATTTGTAGCGGCCCTGCCCACTATACTGATTACTCGCGGCAGTCAATCTACCGGTTCCCGTAAGATTTCGGGCAATGTGAGTGCATCTGCACTGAAGATGATCATTGGTCGGTAAGCCGTATCTATATAAAGATGGTATCTGTTCTTTCGGACATGTCAGAAAGAGCGGATACCCTCTTCATATTCATATAATTAAGAGATAGTTTGACCAAATTTGAAGGAGACGGAATGGACCAAAGGGTCCAATCCTTGAGGTAGATGTAGATCTAGATGTTCACCTGAAGACGTGGCTGTAATGCCACGAAACCGGTTGTGAGTCCAACAAAATGGTTTTTGATACAGCTGAAGCGGTGTTATAATTTCAGAGAACCTGTCATAAGGACTGTTACCAGGAAACTAGCGATGGAAAACTATGAATTCACAACTGAAACTAGTCAGATCCCAAACTTTCTACTCTGTTCCACTGCTACCAACCCTACCTTTATTCCTAGGAGTGAGACGCGGTTTCCTTCTTAGCCAGTAACCCCAGCGACAACGCAAATTATAGTTCTGACAGGAATAAATGCTCCTTTTCGTATTACTTAGCAACTATTTCCTGTAACTTTCATCCCTCTCGTTGAGGCAGCATTCTGGTATCTTATCTCCTGCAGAGTACTTTTAAGTCAGTCAGCCACGTGTGAGACGAGTGAGAAGTAAACTGTTACAGATGTTTCACCCTCACATCCTAGTCTCATCGGAAGTACGAGAGGAGCTTTTGTGCAACATTACCACAGCCAGACATATCACGTGGGCGTTGCAGATAGAGGCACACTTCAGGCACGCGTCTTGAATGCCCTAACTAATCTTCTTGCGTCTTAATAGCTGTGTCTGCAGTCGCAAAGTCGTAGGCCAGTCGGTAACAATCAACTTCACGGCACAGCTGGCTTCATAAGACTAGGAAGTTTGTTTTCTCTCTGTTCTTGTACAATTTTATTTCTTAAATTCTTTGCTTGATTGTATATTTAAGAGATGTTCAAATGGTTCAAATGGCTCTGAGCACTATGGGACTCAACATCTTAGGTCATAGGTCCCCTAGAACTTAGAACTACTTAAACCTAACTAACCTAAGGACATCACACACACCCATGCCCGAGGCAGGATTCGAACCTGCGACCGTAGCAGTCCCGCGGTTCCGGACTGCAGCGCCAGAACCGCACGGCCACCGCGGCCGGCTAAGAGATGTAATCTCACGTGTTAGTGAACTGTGTTGTGCAGATTTAAGCAGTCTTTATCTCAGTTGTCATCTGTTTTGAACACCTGGCGATCGTTGGAGACAGCACAGTCAGGCACCAACTGCCATTTGTGGTACAATAGGAGAGTAGTTAAGCTACACAGCTGTAATTGTATGATTTTACAGTTTAATTGAAGAATTAGTAGTAGTAAGAAGGATAGTTTATAAAATTCCAGTATAGGGACGCAAGAGGAGTTGCTCGCAGGTTGCAAACGGCTGAAGGCGGCCGCAATCGTACATCTGCAGGTTGCTGCCTGGGGCCACAACGGCGAAGGAGAGTCTGGTGCGTCGCGTGGGACGCCTCAGGTGTTGCTTGTTTCGTCCACGAGCTGTGCCTTACAGTGTACCCGACGCGAGGTGGAGAGTGCAAGTGGAGACTGGTGGTCCGACACAGCCCGTTCACCTCGTGAGCGGACAAGTGACCGCACATTCAACGGGGTCTGAGCAGACATACGACGTGAGGGGCTAAGTTGTTATCGGTACAGCTAGTAGCTCTACGTGAAATCTGCGTATACTATAAATACAAAATACTGTGAAAGTGTAAATAAATGGTTAATTCAGTTGTTCCTGGGTACAGCGCATCATGTTTCCAGCGAAATTTATTAAAATTATTATATTTTAGCGAAATTTATACTTAAGTGCAAAAAATATCTGAATATACAGTCGCTAGACATCTACTGTTTTCATTATCTCCACGATTATATGTGAGATCACCACATAAAGATGACAAAAGAGTGAAAGCTACTGTAAACAAATACGAGTTGCGTAACTACATATTTGCAGATACAGATGATATTGCTATAGTCTCGGAGACAAAAGAACATCTAGAGAGTAATGGAAAGTTTTCTATGCAATCGGTATGGAATGAGAACCAACAAGAAAAAGACTAAAGTGATGGTATGCTGTAAAGAATCAGAATTTGAACTTCTAACAATGAGAATTGAAAGGGAGGAGCTGCAAGTGGTAGAGGAATTTACCTACCTGGGAAGCGTAATCAGAAGGGAAGGTAGAAGCCGGGAAGAAACTGTGAGCAGAAACAACAGGCCAAAACTGCATTTAATCTGAGGAGGAACCTACTCACCAGCTATTGAGAGAAGGAATCGGCGGGGGCTACCAAGGATATCATACATACAACAGATCACGTACGAAGTTGGATGTAACAAGTACGCGAAAATGTAGACGAAGGCAGACAGAAGAGAGGAAAGGCGCTCTGCTGCAAACCAACCTCAGGGATGAACACTAAAAGAAGAAGAAGATCTACATATGTGCATACCGCGGATTAGGCAAAATAAAATGCGTCTCTGTGATATTTTACGTCACTGAAAAGTGAACATTGAAAGAAAGATGTTTTATTTATACGTGGATTGCGTAGTGAACAAATAAAAGTCAGTTAGGAAAGAAACATCAGTTTCGAGATACACAGTAGGAAATCAGTGTCTGCTGCTTACAAAACCTTACTAGATGAATTCGAACAGTACTTTTCTTGCTTTGTTGCCTGCGAAATTATAGTGATGCAGATTTTTTTAAAATTTGCTGCTTACCAATCGTTCGGCTCTGAGCACTATGGCTCTGAGCACTATGGGACTTAACATCTTAGGTCATCAGTCCCCTAGAACTTAGAACTACTTAAACCTAACTAACCTAAGGACATCACACAACACCCAGCCATCACGAGGCAGAGAAAATCCCTGACCCCGCCGGGAATCGAACCCGGGAACCCGGGCGTGGGAAGCGAGAACGCTACCGCACGACCACGAGATGCGGGCACCAATCGTTCGCTTCTATTTTAAAATTGTTCATTCAAATCTGTGTGAAATCTTATGGGACTTAACTGCTAAGGTTATCAGTCCCTAAGCTTACACACTACTTAACCTAAATTATCCTAAGGACAAAAACACACACCCGTACCCGAGGGGGGACTCGAACCTCCTCCGGGATGAGACGCACAGTCCATGACAGCAGCGCCCAAGACCGGCTTCTATTTTATTTTCATTTTCTATCCATATATAAATATATCATCCTTGCACTAAACACAGACATGTTTGCTAGGAAGTCGACGAGCATACGTCGGTCGCTTGAATTTTTGGAATCTGCTGAATTCTGCACGCTTTAGTTTTCGTAACTACTGAACAAGATTTTCTAAAATACGAGAAAAACTACAATTTTTTGTAAATATTTCCGCCAGGTAGATACGGTGCCACGCATTCGAGCGTGCAGAGCACAGTCGTTTGCATGTTGTGAAACGTGTCAGCACCAATAATGCTTGTCGCTTACGTTCTGAAGCTACCGTCGGTTCAAATGGGTGGCTGGCGTAAGTGGTGAAGGCTGCTGGCCTCAATCGCAGGGTGCAAGTGGAGCTCACGGTTTGCGGTATCGTACCCAGAACTGACCGAGGTCCTTTGGCTTGGAGCCGAACGGAAGGCTTCCATCCATTCTGTGATAGCGTTAGCCGTCGATTGCGGGAGCAGCATTCAACGTTGGAGAACTGTAGGATTCCCCTCTAAAGGTCAGACGTTCGCTGCAGACAGGAAGCCGCTACTCGGGTAGCACAGTATTTGTCAAGTTTACTAGGGGTTCTATTAGGATAGGTGGTTGTTTAGGAACTCTGTTGAACGCTCGCCAGTTGATACACAGAGAGAAAGTTAAGGCACTTTTCCTCTCAAAATTTCAGTGGTGAGTTTCCGAGACATTCGTAACAAAGTTCCTGTGCCAACCAGGACAGTTCTTTAGCTCAAATTATTCTTGGAACAAAGCTGGAAGAAAAACGTATTAGAATGATCTAAACTAATTAACGAAGCATGTAATACATACAGGAAGGGCGGGTTAGAGGTAGTGTACTCACTGCAGTACACTAAATTATCGAATGTATTGAGGTTTAAATCAAGTCTAACTCGGATTTTACCAGGATACGAGTAACAGGCCTAGGTGAACTCACTAGTAGGATGACTTTCTCCGCCGCCTAATTCCGCATTAACTATTTCAGAATCATTCGAAGGAGATCTACGCTCAGCAGCTAGAAAACACCCCGACGATGCAATATTAGTTGGAGGGACTTTAACGCGTACAGACCGAAGCGCCCTCTAACATTCTGCGTGGTGTCTGTTTGTTCTAAGTCGTGTCTCCCTACCACTTTCGCGCAACGACGCTCTGCGCGTGTTTTTTAGGGAATTGACTAGTTTGAACCTGGAACTTGTTGCTGGTAAGGAGACGTCAGACCACACATGACATCTAGAGTTCAGAAGAGTTCAGTGAGACTAGCTATGATATAATCAAATACTTAATGATTTCAGCGTCAGCTCCACTGCACTCCCTGTAAAGGAATCTTAATACTAACTAAATTTAGTGGAAGGGGTTCAAGGCTTTCCAATTTTTAGTTAGCTGGTAAAATAACGTCGAAAAAGCAGTTAAGGTTACCACTGGAAATTTTATTCTACTCACAAAACATTGTTTATAAATTGCACTATTGATAAAAGGAAATATTTTAATACAGGATGATAAAAACCAACTGTGTTCAACAAAAATGTGAACGAATATTCCCTGAGTGGGTTTCCAAGTTCTACAATGGATCAAAGGAAGACCTATGCCATATCACATCTATAATCTAGGTTTTAATTAAGTTTCACAATAGAGAAATCTATCAAAATGGTCTACAGTGACCCTCAATTATCTTTAATTACTTATCTAACTTGTCGTAAATTATAGTGGCTGATGTGGCATCTCAATAATTATATAACAGAAAAATCATCGTGTTTCAGATTTTAACTTACGTAGCAAATGTGAATACCATGAGCCTTAATTGACGATCGACACTAGTATTATGCAAAAAGGGGGTGTAACAGATGAGACTTCTGAAGTTCTGAGTGAAGCTTTATGCGCTGTTATGCAGCATCGCATGCGTTCATTACCTTGTCGATGTTCGTCAGGGAGCGGCGGACAGCACAGCTCCGCTCACCTCGCCGTCTCGGAAGCAACTCTCTCCTAACTTCTCCTTACTATAATTTACCGAAGTTGGTTTAAATAAAACAATCTGGCTTTGTTTTCATCTGACCTATCAGGGTCTGAATGTTAACCTTAAGCTCCGCCTACAAAAATTCTGTCTGTCCGATGAGAAACGTTATACTTTTCGTGGTAGGGCCATGTTTTTAACGTTTGCACCGTAACGGAGACGCGTAAAAGTATCACGCTAAAGCTTGCAGCTGGTGTGGCCCTTTTAGTGTTATCATAAGATCCCTACTGTTCTTCTGGGGGGCTCTATCTTTTAACATGGGCTGGGAGGTGGTCCTGGCAGTTACTTTTCGTGGTGGGGCAATGTTTTAGCGTTTGCAACGTAACGGAGACGCGGAAAGTATCACGCTAAAGCTTGCAGCTGGTGTGGCCCTTTTAGTGTTATCATAAGATCTATACTGTTCTTCTGGAGGGCTCTATCTTTTAATATGGGCTGGGGGGGGGGGGGTCCTGGCGGTTGGCTGGCGACGTGGGTGTCCGTCGCTTATCGTAAGGCCTTCTAGCTTAACACGGTTCTGCTCTCGGCGTATGTTCTCGTTTCTCCCCTCGGAACTGCGTCTGTCTCACAGTGGGAAGGTATGACATGCATTTAGGCATTCTTGTGTTAGTCTGTGGTATTCCATTAGCTCACTCGTTACTAGTATTACTTTGGTTAATTTAATGTCATTATTTATTCGGAGCTATGTGACATACTGCTGGATTTGCTTATCATGTCAGGGTTTTCATGGAAGGTGTTGGATTTGCCTGACACCTTACAGCCCGTGGATTCATTGCAGGTGGTACGGATAGACAGTCTCTTGAAATAGATCAGAAAACATTTTCAGAAAGCTGTCTTGAGCAGTTCGACAACCCCTACCAAAGAGAAATGTTTTAGACCTTTCAACTTCAGACAAGCCTCATCTCATCGGCGGTGTTAGCATAGAGACAGGAATTTTTGATCATGACATCATAACAGATCCGGATAAGAAGACTAGGGGAGTATTTGCGCTAGAGAGACTGAATAATCGGTTCTAGCATCCCACTTGAAAATGAACGGACATCATTTGGTCCCAACATGATAGACTTAGAGGAGTTATGGGCAAGTTTTAAATGGATTGTAAAACATGCCTTGGAGAATTATGTGTCAAGCAAATAGATTAAGGACGGGGAAGACCCACAGATTCTGAAATGAAGAGGCTGCAGAGATTATTGCACCCTGGAGTCCAACGGGAAAATGACAGGAAAAGTTAACAGAAATTCTTGCGTCTGTAGGAAGATCGATCTGCGAAACAATCGCCAACTTCCACTGTAATACCATAGTGAAGGATCTTCCCAAAAACCCGAGAAAGTTATGGTTCTACGTAAAATCATCAGGCGGGTTGAAAGCTTTTATCCAGTCACTTGTCGACCAGTCTGGTGTGACAACAGAAGATAGTAAACCGAAAGCTGACGCCCTAAATTCCACGTTTAAAAAATTATTCATAAGGGAGTTTCGTACGGACTGCCTTATGGAGGACATAGGCAAATTGGAAGAGGAGCAAATAGGATGAGCCGGAAACAAATAAGTTGACAGCTTCGTACTACATCGCAGTTCGGTTTTACGGAGAGTACTCTGGGGTATTGGCCTGCTATTTAGCTTGCATTTATCGTGAATGTCTCGCTCTGCGCAGTCCCAAGCGACTGGAGAAAAACGCAAGTGACTCTAGTATATAAGAAGGCCAAAAGAACGGATCCTCTAAAATATGGATCCTTGTCGCTAATGTCAGTATGCTGCACAAGTCTTGAACATTTTTTTAATTTCGAATGTAATAAATTTTCTAGAGCTAGCAAACCAGATTATTAGATATAAAAAACTGGAAAGCATCACTCGTGTGCAACTCAGCTTGCCCTTTCCTCTCATGATATCCTGCGAACTATGAAGGAAGGGCAACAGATGGATTTCATCTTTAGGAAAGCGTTTGATACTGTGCTCCACTGCAAAGTGTTCACGAAATTCCGTGCATACGGAATGGGTTAACAGATATGCGATTTATTAACAGAGCACAGTACGTTGTCGTAGACGGCGAATGTTCATCAGGGACAAGCGTATCGCCAGAAGTGCTTCAGAGAAGCATAATAGGACAGTTCATTCTCTTTGTTTACTAGTACATAAAGGTTAAACGGATAGGGTGAGCAGCAATCTGTGGCTGTTTACTAATGTCACAGTAGTACATGGGAAATTATCGTCGTTGAGTGGCTGTAGACGGGTGCAGGATTAGTTAAAATTTCTGTCTGAAGCGGTGAACGGGAGCATGCTGCAAATATAGAAAAATGTAAGTTAATACACACGAGTAGGAAAAGCAATTATGTACTGTTAGAAAACAATATTACTGGTATGCTGCTAGAGAATGTCACCTCGATTAAATATCTACGCATAACGTTTGAAAGCGATTTGAAATGAAACGAACTCGCAAATCTGGTAGTAGGGAACGCCAATGGTTCAGTTCATTGGGAGAATGCTAGGAAAGTGTGGCTCACCTAAAAAGGAGACCTCGTATAAAACATATGTGCCACCCTCTCTTTAGTACCGCTCGAGTGTTTGGGATCCCCACCAGTTCGGGGAAGACATCGAAATAATTGCAAACTGAGCGGTTAGACTTGTTGTCGGTAGATTTGATCAACACGTTAATGTTACGGAGACGCTTCATTAACTCAAGGGAAATATCTGGAGGGAAGACGACGTTGTTTTCGGGAGCGCTGTTAAGAAAATTTAGAAGACAGTCATTTGCAGATGACTGTAGAACTATTCTACTGCTGCCAACGTACATTTCGCCCGTGAAGGCAAGAGAAAGTCTGCGCTCGTACAGAGGGATATAGACAGCTGTTCTTCCCTCGCTTCATTTGACAGTGGTTTAGGAAAGGAAATCATTGATGTCATACGTGGTAACCTCCGCCAAACACCATAGGGTGGCATACTGAGTCAGTACGTAGCTCAGTGAGAACACCTACTATTTTAATAATCCGCTGAACTGTCGGCAATGAATAATTACATATAATGAGAGATGGTCTAATACTTTTTAATAATATTCATTGAGGTATGCGTACCAAACTTTATCACAACCACTATGAAAACAATGAAACAGAATTTAAATTCAGTAAAATGACAGTCTCTCACTTTCATCTCCAGAGATATTCACCCCTAAAATGACGCCAATTGACCCGTGGGCTAGGGGTAGCGTCTTTGATTCATAATCAAAACGTCTTCGGTCCCGGGTTCGATCCCCGCCACTGCCTAAATTTCGATAAATAATCAGCATCGGCGGCCGAAGACTTCCGGCATAAGAAGTCATCTTCATTCTGCCAACGGCCTTGTCAAAGAGGGCGGAGGCGCGGATAGAGGTTCAGGGCACTCTCTTGTCCTAGGGGTTGGAAATTGCCCCTAAAGGCGGAAGAATCAGCAATTATCAACGACATGAGGATGCAGGAGGCAATGGAAACCACTGCATTAAAGACACGTAACGTGTATCCACAGGACATGTGGCCTGTAATTAAAGAATTGTCATGATCTCTCCATTGGCAAAAGATTCCGGAATAGTCCCCCATTCGGATCTCCGGGAGGGGACTGCCAAGGGGGAGGTTACCATGAGAAAAAATTGAATAATCAACGAAAAGATAACGTTCTACTAGTCGGGGCGTGGAATGTCAGAAGTTTGAACGTGGTAGGGAAACTAGAAAATCTGAAAAGGGAAATGCAAAGGCTCAATCTAGATATAGTAGGGGTCAGTGAAGTGAAGTGGAAGGAAGACAAGGATTTCTGGTCAGATGAGTATCGGGTAATATCAACAGCAGCAGAAAATGGTATAACAGGTGTCGGATTCGTTATGAATAGGAAGGTAGGGCAGAGGGTGTGTTACTGTGAACAGTTCAGTGACCAGGTTGTTCTAATCAGAATCGACAGCAGACCAACACCGACAACCATAGTTCAGGTATACATGCCGACGTCGCAAGCTGAAGATGAACAGATAGAGAAAGTGTATGAGGATATTGAAAGGGTAATGCAGTATGTAAAGGGGGACGAAAATCTAATAGTCATGGGCGACTGGAATGCAGTTGTAGGGGAAGGATTAGAAGAAAAGGTTACAGGAGAATATGGGCTTGGGACTAGGAATGAAAGTGGAGAAAGACTAATTGAGTTCTGTAACAAGTTTCAGCTAGTAATAGCGAATACCCTGCTCAAGAATCACAAGATCAGGAGGTATACTTGGAAAAGGCCGGGAGATACGGGAAGATTTCAATTAGATTTCATCATGGTCAGACAGAGATTCCGAAATCAGATACTGGATTTTAAGGCGTACCCAGGAGCAGATATATAGACTCAGATCACAATATAGTAGAGATGAAGAGTAGGCTGAAGTTCAAGACATTAGTCAGGAAGAATCAATACGCAAAGAAGTGGGATACAGAAGTACTAAGGAATGACGAGATACGTTTGAAGTTCTCTAACGCTATAGATACACCAATAAGGAATAGCGCAGTAGGCAGTACAGTTGAAGAGGAATAGACATCTCTAAAAAAAACATCTCAGAAGTTGGGAAGGAAAACATAGGTACAAAGAAGGTAGCTGCGAGGAAACCATGGGTAACAGAAGAAATACTTCAGTTGATTGATGAAAGGAGAAAGTACAAACATGTTCCGGGAAAATCAGGAATACAGAAATACAAGTCGCTGAGGAATGAAATAAATAGGAAGTGCAGGGAAGCTAAGAGGAAATGGCTGCAGGAAAAATGTGAAGACATCGAAAACGATATGATTGTCGGAAGGACAGACTCAGCATACAGGAAAGTCAAAACAACCTTTGGTGACTTTAAAAGCAACGGTGGTAACATTAAGAGTGCAACGGGAATTCCACTGTTAAATGCAGAGGAGAGAGCAGATAGGTGGAAAGAATACATTGAAAGCCTCTATGAGGGTGAAATTTTGTCTGATGTGATAGAAGAAGAAACAAGAGTCGATTTAGAAGAGATAGGGGATCCAGTATTAGAATCGGAATTTAAAAGAGCTTTGGAGGACTTACGGTCAAATAAGGCAGAAGGGATAGATAACATTCCATCAGAATTTCTAAAATCATTGGGGGAAGTGGCAACAAAACGACTATTCACGTTGGTGTGTAGAATATATGAGTCTGGCGATATACCATCTGACTTTCGGAAAAGCATCATCCACACAATTCCGAAGACAGCAAGAGCTGACAAGTGGGAGAATTATCGCACAGTCAGCTTAACAGCTCATGCATCGAAGCTGCTTACAAGAATAATATACAGAAGAATGGAAAAGAAAATTGAGAATGCGCTAGGTGAAGATCAGTTTGGCTTTAGGAAAAGTAAAGGGACGAGAGAGGCAATTCTGACGTTACGGCTGATAATGGAAGCAAGGCTAAAGAAAAATCAAGACACTTTCATAGGATTTGTCGACCTGGAAAAAGCGTTCGACAATATAAAATGGAGCAAGCTGTTCGAGATTCTGAAAAAAGTAGGGGTAAGCTATAGGGAGAGACGGGTCATATGGAATATGTACAACAAGCAAGAGGGAATAATAAGAGTGGACGATCAAGAACGAAGTGCTCGTATTTAGAAGGGTGTAAGACAAGGCTGTAGCCTTTCGCCGCTTCTCTTCAATTTGTACATCGAGGAAGCAATGATGGAAATAAAAGAAAGGTTCAGGAGTGGAATTAAAATACAAGGTGAAGGGATATCAATGATACGATTCGCTGATGACATTGCTATCCTGAGTGAAAGTGAAGTAGAATTAAATGATCTGCTGAACGGAATGAACAGTCTAATGAGTACACAGTATGGTTTGAGAGTAAATCGGAGAAAGACGAAGATAATGAGAAGTAGTAGAAGTGAGAATAGCGAGGAAATTAACATCAGGATTGATGGTCACGAAGTCAATGAAGTTAAGGAATTCTGCTACCTAGGCAGTAAAATAACCAATGACGGATGGAGCAAGGAGGACATCAAAAGCAGACTCGCTATGGCAA
The DNA here is from genome assembly GCF_021461395.2 of Schistocerca americana. Lineage (NCBI taxonomy): Eukaryota > Metazoa > Arthropoda > Insecta > Orthoptera > Acrididae > Schistocerca > Schistocerca americana. The sequence continues at coordinate 195,793,274 of NC_060122.1, read as the reverse complement.
AAAAGGCATTTCTGGCTAAGAGAAGTCTACTAATATCAAATACCGGCCTTAATTTGAGGAAGAAATTTCTGAGGATGTACGTCTGGAGTACAGCATTGTACGGTAGTGAAACATGGACTGTGGGAAAACCGGAACAGAAGAGAATCGAAACATTTGAGATGTGGTGCTATAGACGAATGTTGAAAATTAGGTGGACTGATAAGGTAAGGAGAAAGGAGGTTCTACGCAGAATCGGAGAGGAAAGGAATATGTGGAAAACACTCATAAGGAGGAGGGACAGGATTATAGGACATCTGTTAAGGCATGAGGGAATGACTTCCATAATTGAGGACGTAGGTTGCAAGTGCTACTCTGAGATGAAGAGGTTAACACAGGAAAGGAATTCGTGGCGGGCCGCATCAATCCAGTCAGTAGACTGATGACAAAAAAAAAAAAAAAAAGAATGACGGCAATTAGGTGCCAGACCATAGTGGAAGCTCCATCCTCGTATGGTAGCCAGTCACAGATCAGGAAACGTAACACCTCCTTTTTATGGAAGTACTCTGGACAGCCAGTGCGAGACCACGACATGCATTTCTCAGCTGTTAGACGTGATCCACCACAAATCCACACAACGTATGTTAAGAACCCGGGTTTATCAGTTATAGCACAATAATAGGTTACAAGATACATTATTAATTTACTGTAATAACTGTCTCCCAATAATCCATCTTGTATGACAGTTATCAAGGCTCATCATAGGGCCAGTAGGCTATAAATATTAGAGGTTGTCTTACCGTAATGGTATTTTCTTTCTCATAGTACATTTAACAAGTTCTGTTGTGTCACACTAAAAACGTTTTCGGTTTTCATAAGTCACGGTAGAACTTAGAAACTTGCTGGCAGAGTCTGTTATCCTACCTGTTTCGGTTTACAAGACCTTTATAAAGTCATTTATGTGAGAAATTATCACTATGAATACTGTGCCGCTAATGGCTCTGAGCACTATGCGACTTAACTTCTGAGGTCATCAGTCGCCAAGAACTTAGAACTAATTAAACCTAACTAACCTAAGGACATCACACACATCCATGCCCGAGGCAGGATTCGAACCTGCGACCGTAGCGGCCACGCGGTTCCAGACTGAAGCGCCTTTAACCGCACGGCCACACCGGCCGGCGCTGTGCCGCTAATAATGGAATCTGGAAGTAAAACGTTTTCAAGAACAAGTGCAGCAAATAATTGAGGACGTAGGTAGCAAGTGCTGCTCTGAGGTGAAGAGGTTGGCCCAGGAGAGGAATTCGCATCAAACCAGTCAGAAGACTGATTACTCAAACAACAGTATGTCTGTCTAGTTTCTTTCTACAATTAATGACGTGTCACATTAATACAAATAGCTTCACTGCAACAAATACATAGCCGTAGAATGATGCGTCCTTTTCGGAGAGATCTACGTACTCATTTCATCGAATATCTAGGTAGTCTGGAGTCAGCAGTTTTGCTGTGTTTCGCTCATAATTAGGTCCACGCAAAGAGTGCGGCTGTAATATTGCAAGTGACAGCTTATCTACTATGTGTGCGCCTCTAATCACAATGGCGCGAAGGTGATGGGGTTCTACATTTTAGCTAAAATGTTTCTAAAGGCGTGCCTTTAAGGTACTTAGACGCAATCGGTGTCGCTGTCGTCGGAATAGCAGCGCCGGTGATGGTGCTAGAACACGCGCGCCGGGCAATTTTCCGCCTTGCCTGATAGCACCACAGTCGATACAGGCCTGCGTTGGCGCGAGGTGCGTGACGCATGTGAACTAACTTACGACACTTCAGCGCGTGCTCTGAACAGGTGCACATATTGTACTCACCATCATTTTGACAAATGTGTCGCGACATTTTATGCTTTCTTGTAGAACAAACCTGTGCCGGATTGTCACGTACCGTTACGAGAAATCAATGGGAAGTTACGGTGTCGTAGCACCTTGAAGGGTTATAACGTACTCCGGCAATGGAGGCTCCCTGTAAGAAAAGGGGCACGCTCTGTGCTACGAGGGAGCTTTAGGTTGTATTCTGTACGTTACTTTCTAGAGCACTTTGCCTGCAGTAACGTAAACAGAGGCACGTGTAGTGGTCAGATATTTATGTAAACTATCTATTAACAGAACCAGCTGATGATACTGAAGTCTTCAGTCAGAAGGCCGACCTTGTATAGCTTTTCACTCTAGCCTATCACGTACAAGAGTCCTCAACTCTTCACAGCTTCTGTAATGAACGTCAATATGAATTTGCTTAGTGTTAGATGACGATCACTTTCACTTTACGAAAGATAAAGGAACCAGGGAGGCATTCCGACTGCGCTTGATAGTGGAAGCAAGACTGAAGAGAAAAACTAAATACACATTCGAAGGATTGTCGACGTGTAAAAAGCGGTCGACAATGTCAATAGGTGCAAGATGTTCGAATTTCTAGGAAAAAACGGGGTAAATGATTAGGAAAGACGAGTGATATACATTATGCAAAAGAGCCAAGAGGGAACAATAAGACTGGAAGACGAAGAACAAAGTGCTCGGATTAAGTTGGGTGAAAGCCGGGAATGTACTCTTTCAACGCTGTTATTCAATCTGTACATGGAAGAAGCACTTACGGAAATGAAAGAAAGGTTCAAGAGAGGAATTAAAATCAAGGTCAAAGGATATCAATGAAAAGACTTGCTGATGACATTGCTATCCTTAGTGAAGAATTAGAGGACCTGTTGAACGGAATGGTCTAATGAGTACACAATATTGGTTGAGACTATATCGAAGAAAGACGAAAGTAATGAGAAGTAGCGGAAATGAGAACAGCGAGAAGCTTAACATCAGGACTGATGGTAGCGAGGTGCATGAAGTTAAGGAATTCTTCTACCTAGGCGGCAAAATTACACAAGTCGGACGGAGCAAGGAGGACATCAATAGCAGACTAACCCAGACAGATACGGAGTTCCTGGGGAAGAGACGTCTGCTAGTATCAAAAATAGGCTCTAATTTGAGGAAGAAATTTGTGAGAATGTACGTTAGGGGCATAGCCTTGTATGGTAGTGAGACATGGACTGCCGAAAAACGCAGAAGAGAATCGAAGTATTTGGGATGTGGTGCTACAGAATAATGTTGAAAATTAGGTGGACTGATAAGCTAAGGAACGAGAAGTTTCCGCGCAGAATCGGAGAGGAAGGAATATATGGAAAACACTGACAAGAAGAAGGGGCAGGATTACAAAACATCTGTTAAGACATCAAGGGAGAGCGTCCTTGGTACTAAATGGGGATAAAAACTGTAGAGGAAGACAGAGACTGGTAAATATACAGCAAACAACTGAGGACGTAGATTGCAAGCACTATTCTGAGATGAAGAAATTGGCACAGGAGAGGAAATTGTGGCGGACCGCATCAGTTTGTCAGAAGACTGAAAGAGGCTAAATAAAAACGAAGTTTCCGAGACTTGGTCTGTCTCCAACAATTTTTACCCCTCGAACTTCTTTCCATTACAAAACTGATGATTCTTTGATGTCTCTGGATGTCACAGCTCGGAGCACTATGGGATCAACATCTGAGGTCATCAATCCCCTAGAACTTAGAACTACTTAAACCTAACTAACCTAAGGACATCACACACATCCATGCCCGAGGCAGGATTCGAACCTGCGACCGTAGCAGTTGCGCGATTCCGAACTGAAGTGCCTAGAACCGCTCGTGCACCGCGGCTGGCCGTGTCTTAACAACCTGTCCTTTCTTTAGTCAAGTTCTGCCATACATTTCTTTTTTACCCATATCGTTGAAGTACCTCTTCATTTATTATTCGATCTACCCATATAATTTTCGACATTTCAAAAGACTGTACTTTATTCTTGTCTGAATAGTTTCACTTCGGTACAAGGCTTCACTTCATACAAATACCTCCAGTAAATACTTACTAACATCTAAATTGCTATTTTGGGTTAACAAACTTCTCTTTTCAGCCTACATTAAATAGCCGTTATACGTCGTCCACAGTCATCTAATGTGCTGCCCAAAATAGCGAAACTCATGGATTACTTCTAGTGTCTCACTTCTTAATCTGATTCCGCCAGCGTCACCTGATTTACTTTTGTTGATATTCGTCATTTAGCTTCTTTTGAAGATACTGTCCATTCCGTTCCTCTGTTCTTCCTCATATTTTGATTGCTGATAGAATTATTATGTCATCACCAATCCTCAAAGTCTCAATTTCGTCTCGCTTTGCCGTAAGTCTCTTGCCCAATGTACACGACTGAATAACAGAGAAGAGTGGCTACACATCTGTGATAGGGGCTACTCATATACACTGACTCCTCTCTCAGTTACTGCTTCATTTCCACGTCGTTCGATTCATAACTGGGGGCTAGTTTCTGTACAGGTTGTAGATAACGCTTAATTTCTTGTACTCTTACTGCTGTTACTTTCAGAATGAGCGTAATCAACATAATTATTAATCTGGACTGCATAATGAAATAGCAACTTTAGTATATAATTAAAATTTTTATTTAATTATGCAGTGCAAATGACCACAGGGATGTAATTCTTTTAATTCACGTTGGGGAGAGTCTCGTATTTTAAGGCTAGGGTACGAGGATCACATCCTGTTACCTCGTCGGTGTTTCAACTTAGTGACTGATTTTAATATCTCGTGAAGCACTGTGCTGTAAAAGAGACCATAGGCAGTTTATGATATTATTTAATGTTCTTATAGATGTGAGACATGGGGTTCTGTTTTGTGTGGCATTTATAAATATTAAGAGCTCTGTACAGTTATTTGGTTAATAACTTTGTAGAGTTATTTGGAGGATAATATCAATTTTTCAGTTTTAGGATTATGTGACGATTAAACTTTACATTTTTTAAAAATACTTACATAACGTGTTCAGGGTTAAGCCATACTTTCCCGAATGTGCACCATTTGCTACCTTTGTCTTCAACCGTTAAATTCGTGATATTCGCAAATGAATCAAATTTCTTTAACGTCTTGACTTCCGGCATAAGAAATCACCTTCATTCTGCCAACGGCTTGTCAGAGAGGGCGGAGGAACGGACAGATGTTCTGCGCAATCACTTGTCCTTGGGGTGGGAAACTGCTCGTAAAGGGGGAAGAATCAGCAATGATCAATGACATGGGATGCAGAAGGCAATGGAAACAACTGCATTAAAGATACATAATTTGCATCCCCAGGCCTTGTGGCCTGTAATTGAAAAAGTGTCATGACGATTTCTCCTTTAGCAAAAGATTGCAGACTAGTCCTCCCCCATTCGGATCTCTGAGAGGGGACTGCAAAGGGGGAGGTGACCATGAGAAAAAGCATGAAGAACCAATGAAAGGATAACGTTCTGTGAGTCGGGGCGTGGAATAACAGAAGGTGGAACGTGGTAGGGAAACTAGAAAATCCGAAAAAGGAAATGCAAAGGCTCAATTTACTGTAGGGTTCAGTGAAGTGACATGGAAGGGAGACAAGAATTTCCGGTCACATGAGTGTAGGGTATTATCAACAGCAGTGGAAAATGGTATAACTGAAGTAGGATTCGTTATGAATAGGAGGGTAGGGCAGAGTGGGTTTACTGTGAACAGTTCAGTGATAGGGTTGTTGTTATCAGAATGGACAGCAAACCAACGCCGACAACGATAGTTCGGGTATGCATGACGACGTCGCAAGCTGTAGAAGGAACATAGAGAAAGTATATGACGATACTGAAAGAGTAACACAGTGCGTAAATGGAGATGAAAATCTAATAGTCATGGGGGACCATAATGCAGTTGTAGGAGAGGGAGCAGAAGAAAAGGTTAGAGGAGAATATGGACCTGGGACAATGAATGAGAGAGAAGAAATACTAATTGAGTTCTGTAATAAACTTCTACTAGTAATAGCAAATACTCTGTTCAAGCCGGCCGGTGTGGCCGTGCGGTTAAAGGCGCTTCAGTCTGGAACCGCGTGACCGCTACGGTCGCAGGTTCGAATCCTGCCTCGGGCATGGATGTGTGTGACGTCCTTAGGTTATTTAGGTTTAATTAGTTCTAAGTTCTAGGCGACTGATGACCTCAGAAGTTAAGTCGCATAGTGCTCAGAGCCATTTGAACCATTTACTCTGTTCAATAATCACAAAAGGAAGAGGTATATATGGCAAAGTCCGGGTGATACGTGGAGATAATGGTCAGGCAGTGGCTCCGAAATCAGATACTGGATTGTAAGGCGTACCCAGGAACAGATATAGCCTCAGATCACAACGTAGTATTAATGAAGAGTAGGCTGAAGCTTAAGAGATTAGTCAGGAAGAATCAAATGCAAAGAAGTGGGATACAGAAGTACTGAGAAATGACGAAGTACACTTAAAGTTCTCTAATGCTGTAGATACAGCAATGGAGAATAGTTCAGTAGGCAGTACATTTTAAGAGGAATAGACACCTCTGAAAAGGACAATCACAAAAGTTGGAAAGAAAAACATAGGTCCAAAGAAGGTCATTGCGTAGAAGCCATGGATAACAAAAGAAATACTTCAGTTGATCGAAGAAAGAATGAAGTACAAAAATGTTCTGGGAAATTCAAGAGTACAGAAATGCAGGTCACTGAGGAATAAATAAAAAGGAAGTGGATGAAAAATGTGAAGAAATCGAAAAAGAAAAGTTTGTCTGAAGCACTGACTCAGCATATAGGAAAGCCAAAACAACCTTTGGTGAAATTAAAAGCAAGGGTGGTATCATTAAGAATGCAACGGGTATTCCACTTTCAAATGCAGAGGAGAGAGCGAAAAGTTGGAAAGAGTACAATGAAGGCCTCTATGAGGGGGAAGATTTGTCTGATGTGATACAAGAAAAACCATGAGACGATTTAAAAGAGATAGGGAATCCAGTATTAGAATCAGAATTTAACAGAGCTTAGGACGGCCTAAGGTCAAATACAGCAAAACAAATAGATTACAGTCCATCAGAATTTCTAAAACCATTGGAGCGAAGTGGCAACAAAACGACTATTCACATTGGTGTGTAGAATGTGTGAATCTGGCAACATACTCACCGACTTTCTGAAAAATATCATGCATACAGTTCCGAAGACTGCAAGAGCCGACAAGTGCGAGAATTATCGCACAATCAGCTTGATACCTCATACATAGAAGTTGCTTACAAGAGTAGTACTCGTGTACAAAAGAGTGGGAAAAAAACTGAGGTGTTATATGACGATCAGTTTGACTTCAGCAAAGGTAAAGGCATCAGAGGGGCAATTTTGACCTTTAGGTTGATAATGGAAGCAAGACTAAAGAAAAATCAAGATGCGTTTATAGGATTTGTCGACCTGGAAAAAGCGTTCGACAATGTAAAATGGTGCAAGATGTTCAAAATACAATTAGAGTGGACGGCCAAGAACGAAGTGCTCGGATCAGAAAGGGTGTAAGGGATGTAGTCTATCGCCTCCACTGTTCAATCTGTACATCGAAGAAGCAGCGATGGAAATAAAAGAAAGTCTCAGAAGTGACATTAAAATTCAAGGTAAAGGGATATGAATGACAAGATTCGCTGATGACATTGCTGTCCTGAGTGAATGTGAAGAAGAATTACATATCTGTTGAATGAAATGAACTGTATAATGAGTACAAAATATCGATGGTAAGTAAATCGAAGAAAGAAGTATCAGGATGATTGGATATCTGTAACGGCATCAGGGAATGAGTTTTATAGTACTAGAGGCAGCTGTGGAAGGCAAAAACTGTAGAGGAAGACAGAGTTTGGAATATGCGCTGGAAATAATTGAGGACGTACGTTGCACGTGCTCCTCTGGAATGAAGAGGTTGGCACAGGAGAGGAATATGTGGCTGGCCGCATCAAACCAATCAGAAGACTGATGAGTCAAATGAAAAAGGTCTTGAGAATTTTCATTGTTTTGGAAGTGGATATTTGTGTTAGTTGCCATTAAATTCTCTTTCAAACTCTTTTGAACCTCAGACTGGTTTCTAATAATACTTCTTCTTAATTTTATTTCAGTTATTGATTATTTGTGTGTCGTAGAGTAATAACGTAACACATAGACTATTAAATACAGTAATGACAATATTTTCTCGATTGCAAAACGTGTATGTTTTAATGGAATATTTGTTTCTGGGTACCTTGTAAAAGTTTTTTTTATTTAGAAAAAAACTTTTCCGGAATAATTTATGTAATTTCAAGAAAACTTTGAAGGTAAATTTCAAAACGGAATAGGAAAATTTGTCAAACTTATATTACAGGGCCAGCTGGAGGCGAAATTTTGAACAGTGATCCAAGACGTTAATATTACTCAAATGATATATTAATTTCTATGACAAATTAAGTATTTTGGGTCCAAATGCCTCTTAGAATCGTAAATGAATAGCCGGTAGTACAAGTGCCTTTGTATTACAGTTGGTTTCCGATGTTACGCGTCATTGAGTTTTCCAGAACTGTTCACATTTTTTTATCCATAGAAAACACCTGGTATAATACTTTCCACAATTGCAGCACTCTAAACTAATGGACCAAAGATGGTAGAACTTGGCGTGGAAGTTTCTCATAACATGAGGCACCGTAAAATTGTAGCTATACGGACTTGTCCTCAATAAAATATATTTAATTTAAAATTGGTATTAATATTGTGAGAGATTTCCTTCCATATCAAAAGCTAAAAAATATACACTGTACATGTGGTGTCTGTTCTTTATGACATCTCTCAAAGAAGATACATGAACGATAGACTGCAGCTACCCTTATATTTATAACTAAAGGGTAATTTGTATGACTTAGGTGCTTTGGGTGTTTAAATAATCCAGCAGCTTCACAGCTGCGGACATGTCCGAAAGAACAAACACCAAACATGTAACTGTATAGATCCCCCTCGATGGGCAGTGCGATTGTTTCAATGCGGATGCATACCAAAGTTCGTCGGCTTTCGGAAAGACAGTGGGGCTGTGAGGAAAGGGAAAAATGAAAGGTGTCACAATGTCAGCGGTGAGAAACACCTAGGAATTTGAGTCGTACGTAAAGCGTGCCTGGATAGCTGAGGTGGTCACGGAGTTCATTCGAGAAAAGCAGGGGATCCGGGTTCGAGTCCCGATCCAGTCACAAATTTTCAAGTGCAGCTGTTGAATTATTTCAACACCCAAGGCGGAGAAGTCATACAAATTTTCCCTTAGTTACTGAAAATTGTTGCATATCATGTGATTCTAGACAGAGAGGCGACTCTTCTCTGATCGCAGATTTTTCACTACATCACCGCCTGCCTATCTAGCAAGGAATTTTGGCCTTTCACCTAAAATATATCTGCAACACAGCGAAATCAGCACTTCGATTTCGAGGTAGTACGTTGTCGTCCTGATATTTGTAGACGTAATATCCCTGTTTTCGATTGTTTAAGAGTTCTACCAAGTCTGTAACATATCCTCTGTCATGACTTCTCGAAAATCAAAGCACGGTGACCTATATCGTTTCGCAGAAGCTACTCTGGGATAATCCACGACAGGTATGTCGAAGCTCGTTGAAATAAGTGTGTAGTATGATCTTTCCTTGTAGGCTACATCGTCAGCTAAAGCCGACACTCCGTTGTACCACGTACACGTCACATAGTGCCAAGCGCTACATTGACTTCTGATCGAATGCAGCCGAAAGCCGTGCAATGGTTACCAGGAACTTACGGAAACATAGTAGTGGAAGCTCGGTAGGGATACCGAGATGCCATGCGTTGTTTACCTCTGACACCGTAATATTAGTTGGTGCACAAGTTCGTAGCGGTTTTGTTTTGCATTTTGGTATTCCGTTTTCCATGGGTTTATTTGTCGATTGTTATTTTTTTATTTTTAGATCATGGTTGCTATTTGAGTTTAAATACTGTCCTTTTGTCTTTCGGAAATAGTGAGAGGCCCTGTGGACGCTAGAAAATGGGGAACCAAGTAGAAATCGGAGAATTTCCGACATATTTGTGTTCAATGCAGGGGTGACAGCAGAGGATGGAGACAGAAAAATTTGCCCCATTCCAGAGAGCACGATAAGAAATTGGTTTTCTCGTTTTGAGGAGAATCGTTTCGAGATTAGTGACTCTTCACATCCAGGAAGATATTCGGGGTTTGGTGCATATCGTTTAAACGCATTATCCCACAATGATCCACTTCACTGTACTTGAGAACTGGCAGATTTGACGAACTGTGATCACTTCACTATCGCGCGACATTTTCATACAATGAAGAAGGTTCAAAAATTTGGTGTACGACTACCACATACTCTAAATCAAAACCACAAAAATCAAGAGGTGGCCATATGTGCATCTCTGCTTGCTTCTCATCAGTTGGCTCGTAAACGAAAACGACGATTTCTAACCGGTATCGTTACTGGTGACGAGAAACGGTGTCTTTGTGTTAACATAAAGAAAAGAAGGGAATAGTTGAGACCACACAAATCAGCATCTCTCCGTATTAAGGCCTGCGCGAATACACAAAAGATAATGTTATGCATCAGATGGAACAGCGACGGTGTGGTTTACTAAGAATTGCTTCACAGAGGTGTGACCATCACTACTGACATTTCTTGCTGACATAATCCAAAGACAACGACCAGGGAAAGTGTGTAAAGTGTTACTACTCCACGATAATGCCGGTCCGCATTCTGCCAGACTGACCATATTCTGTATGTCATTCCACACCCAACTTTTCCCCTCTTCTTGCGCCCTCAGATTTTCACCTTTTCCGCTCTTTGTCGAGCAACCTTCAAGGAGCTTCCTTTCATGATGAAAATCACTCCAAAAAGGCTAGAGGATTTCCCGCTTTAAAACTGTGATTTTTACATTCCAGGATTCAGAAATTTACCGCACCGTTGGAAGACTGTTGTAAACATTGAAGGAGAGTATAGTATTGATTATTTAAGTCTCTGTTACGTGTATCTGTTGTGTTTATTAAACTTAAGGAAACCACTACGCACTTATGCACCAACCCAATACACAATACAGAGACTTGTATACTGTAGGACCAGACTGAGTTGGAATACTAAGTAGAAAGCCGGTCGCGGTGGTCTAGCGGTTCTAGGCGCTCAGTCCGGAACCGCGCGACTGCTACGGTCGCAGGTTCGAATCCTGCCTCGGGCATGGATGTGTGTGATGTCCTTAGGTTAGTTAGGTTTAAGTAGTTCTAAGTTCTAGGGGACTGATGACCACAGATGTTAAGTCCCATAGTGCTCAGTGCCATTTTTTTTACTAAGTAGAATTCTATGGTATTCCGTGGTGACTCTCGCTTCTGTCTGGAGCGGTCAGATCGACGCCGACGTGCCGAGACCCATCCCATGGTTTATGAACAACAAGTCACTACTTTATTTTGTTCCCTCTTTTTTTCCCCTTTATGTTTTTATAATACACTACTTTATCGTATGTACCACTCAGTCATTTCTGAAATTTAGTAAATGTAGTTAGGGATTCAAACGAAACCTCTAAAATTTAATTTTATTCTCGAACATTTTTGGAAAAAGCCACAAGGTTTACTCTGACGGCCTCTTTGGAGTCATTTCCTTGATACTAAAATTGGAAGACCTAAGCATATGGCATGCTGCTATTCAGTCACACTAACAGATTACAGGAAACATAAAGAAAATTGATGTAGTTAGAGAACTAGAGACGCAACAGTTCTTCACTAGCGGCATCAACGAAAGGCTTTAATTCCACAAGTTGGGTTGACAATGCACTTCTATGAATGGTATCGTCACATGCTAGAGTTGGAACGGAAGGGATGGCTAACCAGATTAATAGAAAGGAAAAGAGGTTTATAGTAGTTGAAGGACACCCGACATTCTAGAATTTATAATAAATACATGAAAGGGATTGAACTGACGGATTTTCCAGTTGCCCTTTAAAGGAACGTTACTATAAACTACAGGTGATACATGAGGGTTTTCTAGCACACGCTGAAAGTAACTCCAGTAAACGCCTGAAGAGGAAAATATGGATCTATTAGCACTCAAAAATAGAGTGGTCCCTAAGGAAATACACAAGGAAAAAGGAAAGATTACAAGCAAGAAGCTGAGAGCACGTAGCTGTCGGGAGAGTAAAAAACAAGTCTGTTATCTCCAAATCCAATGAAATACGATCTAATATTGGATCGCTGTGGCACTCTTAGCCTAGTGATCTAAAATGGCAGCACATTTTATGATCCAGACTGTTGACGTAAAACACGTCACATCTTTCAGAAGTGAAATGTTTCTGCCTGATCTTGGTATACGTAACAATTTTATTGAACAAAATAGAATTCAAATCAGCGTGTTTACTCATTCGATGTATTTCTTGTGATCACTAACGAAAGTTCTATGTAGGACGTAATCATTTTCACTCTCACTGTTCCTCCATAAGGACACATCTCTATTACTAATAAATACAAGACATTTTGCGTTCTTACTTTCCTCCTGTAAGGATATCTCCATTGGTCCACAGAAATAATTTTGGGGCTGGTTGTTAAGTGGTAGCTCATATGGTACTAAAAGGTAAATCGGAAGTTTTCTTCAGTTTCGAATTTGATATTTTGTGCATGAGAGCGTTATCTTCGGTATCAGAATTGGATGCTTTCTTCAAACATCAGTAAGTAGTTTTCCCGACGCTCAGTGTGCACAGTACCGGTTCTTTGGGAGAACGGACACTCAAAGACAAAAGAGAAAGCTACCAACGTTCTTAAGGTTGGGTGACCTTGCTGGCCAAGGTAGGGTTTGTGTAGCACAAAGACAAACAGTGCGGGCGGGCGTTATCTTGTTGAAATGTAAGAGCATGATGGCTTGCCATGAAGGGCAACAAAACAGAGGTCGAATATCGTAGATGTACCACTGCACTGTAATGTTGCCGTGGATATAACCAAATGGGTTTTGCTATGAAACGAAAACCATTGTCGGGCTGTACTGCAGGCGTCAGTTTGGTTGGTATCCCACAGCTGTCAGGAACGTCTCCACACACGTCTTTGTTACTCATCGGGGCTCAGTTTGAAGCACAACTCATCGCTGAAGACAGTTCTACTCCAGTCAATGGGTTTTCAGGGCGAAGAATTTTCCCACCGCTGTTTAGGGAGTCTCCACATGCGTCTTCACTGGTCAGCGAACCTCAATTATAAGCGGGAATTATCGCAGAAGACAGTTACATTCCAGTCAATGAGATTCCAGGCCCAAGAGTTTTCTGGAGAAGCCCCGAACACCATTGTTCCGACTGTCACTCCCTATACTGCCCGAGAAATAGGAGTGGCGTTCCAGGATACTACCTTTTTTCATAGCTAAACCTCTTTGGCCGTCATCGGCATAACCCTTACGGCACAGGGGTTATTGAGAATATTTCAGGTCCCCTTTTGTTGCCCTTAATCGCAAACCATGCTAATGTTTTAGATACATAATGCCCGCCAGAACACTGCGTGTGTTCATATTGCCTGTCCTCGTGCTTTCCAAACCCTGCTTTGGTGAGCAAAGTCATCAGATGAGTCCCGAGTTCAGAACGTTTGGAGCATTATGGACAGGGCCCTCCAACCATGAAAGGTTTTTGGCCATTTAACGCGCCAGTTGGACAGAATTTGGCACGCTATCCCTCAGGAGGCCAGCCAAAAACACTATCAATCAATTCTTCGAATTTCTTTCTCTTGCATCAATCATCCAATTGTTTGTTTGTAAATGTACATCACTTCTTCCCATTTCCGTCCCATTTGGATAATTCCTTCGTGGTACGTCCCTTTCTTTTGTCTTATAGTGTTTGTGGATTTATATATGGTGCAGTTGTTAGTAGGATGAAGTAAAACGCCACATAGCTTACAAAGAACGAAACTTGTTTCCTTGGATCTGCTTGTTAGAGGATATGGTTGACTGGTTTCCCCACAAATCTGCGGGGTCACGCCGTAGCGCCGTGGGCTGCCTCTTATTTGGTAAACATGTAACAGGGGCCCGTGCCAAGCCGCCAGCGTTGGAGATGAGTGGTATCCTAGGGGAGGACGTGGCCGTGGGCCGCTCCGATGTGAATTGCAAAGTGGACGTGTGGGGGGCGGCCAGCATCTCTGCTGGCATCGCGGCATGCGGGGCTTTTTAGATTCCGATTTAAATGCAGCAGGCAGAAGTCTCCCTCCTTCCCCTCCCCACTCCTACATCCACGGCCGCAGATCGTGGCGACCAGACACCCGTGTCCTCCAGAGGAAATGAAGGCCTCGCTCTGCTATCGCCCTCTCTTAACGTTTAACGGCTCCCCCCATAGCCTTTTTTCAGCCGGTGACTCTTCCCTGCAGGCGGCTGGTCTGTAGAATTGTACCTTTTCCTCGTTCCCCAGTAATACGTGGAGAAAACACTCTGCCCCAGCACTACTTCAGATGTTCACTTTCAAGTCCAGCGTCCAGTGATAACAAGAAGCTGTATGTACACAAAAAATGTAATATGAATTATAATTTTGTATTCATCATAATATACTTCAGTTTAACTTTCTCAACGCCAAGTCCCTAGATTTAACGGGCCGCGCTCCCTTCATAAAGCGCCAAGCGGTATTTTGTTGATTAATAAGCGCTGGGCGTTGTTTTCGCCCCTCCAGCTGTCAATATACGATGTTTATACTGTTATTTATTAGTTTCACGGATAGATGGCGTGAATGTGCGTCTTGTTTTCGCTGTATTTCGTTTATTATGAGACGTTTCTCCTGCGGATAGAGCACATTATTGGTGTTCTGTGCAAAAGAAATAGCGCTCCATGGTTTATTTGACGGATTTTGCAGACATTATCGATGATGTAGGTGGTGAAGATGATTTGACGATACAGGTGTCTTTGAAGGCGACTACAGCACAATGTGTTCAGGCACAGAACTGTAAAATGGTGGCGGAAACATCTTTTTTTTTTTTTTTTTTTTTTTTGTTCTACGAGTTACGAATGCATTTTCGTTACACGGTTTATTTCAGACTAAGAAAATGGCAATAACTAGTTTCATTACCAATCTTGCTAACAGCTCTAAATAACCAACACGGACCTGTAGGCTGAATAAGACAGAGACATTTTCCTGCAACATTTACCTTCCACAAACAAAAAACTTGCATCCCGCGTATTTTATGTCTGTTCTTGAAAATCGAAGAAAGAAAGTGTGTAAACATATCGCAAGGAGACACGGTGTCAGTGCGGACGGTGGTGGGGGTGTCATGTATGAAACCCTGTTTTAAAATATTTCATACGAAAACGCAGTGTAAATCCCTGTAGGAAGTGCGATTGTATTTAAATACGAGATTCAGCACTGGTCATTATGTATTTATGAACTAATTTACTCTACCTATATCAATGTATGACTTTTTTAATTTTACAAAAAGTATGTCATGAATAATAATATAATTTACACATGTTATACCAGACAGTATTTTGTTCATACTTGCGTGCTAAGGAAGACAAAATGGGATTGAAATAGTGTTAATTTTGTGTTTATGTGTTCGGTATATTCCAAGATATCAATTTTTGACGACAGCTAAAATTCCCTCGATTCTGTGGAAATGGACAAGTACAGGAGTGGTAAAACACATACGTTTGAATTTTACAAATGAAAAATTGTCAGTGGGAGAGGAAGGGAATGGATTTTTCTGCGAGGGATTATACAGAGTGTTTCAAAGTCTCTGCAACAAAGTCTAGGTATGGTAGATCACGTCGTGAGGAACTAGTTTTCTCAGGTACAAAAGGTTAGCCGACGCTTCTCGGTCTCACCAGGCGTTGTTGTGCTGAATTTCTGCGGCCCTCGGGCGACGGTATTTATCTGAATTAACAGGATCTGTTAGACAGAGGTCCTGCATCCGCACACTACGTATCCTAGTAAATTGAAAGAGTGATTTTTTTTAAAAAAAATCTGTCATTATGAGTGCCTCTAACTGGTGAAAGTCATAAAGCAGATATCAAATGCCTGGCACACACATTGCAGAGTGTCTAAACCATGCCGTGTCTCAGGAGCATAAGCAATTAATGTAGATGCCTAGCATCGCTTGGAAGGTTCGGCGAACATTTTGTCTCTAACAAACGGTGTTTCCCATTACGTGAGCCGTCAGCCCTAGACTTATGCCACAAGTACTTTGGGACACTATGTATATGAATTTTTACTTGTTTTTGATAAAATTTCTGTTTATAGAGATGTTCGTAGACTTCTAGATGATCAATCAGAAAGTAACGCGTCTTTTTTTTTCATCAAATAGGAAATATAGGTATCACGTATTACCCGCACTCCGCAAACCTCATTCTACATTTCACTGCCGTATCAAAGTCCTACATTAACAGATTTCAGCAGCGCTGTGTAAAGTTAGAAGACAGTGAACATTAACGTACATAAAAGACAGTGTTCTGTGATTGAATTAAAGACGCAATGGGCTCATGACATGGCCCCATACCAAAAGTAATTACTATACGCTTTAAGACATTTACCTCACTGGGAGACGACAGGATCAACTCCTGTTTCGTAGAACGCGGTCGGCAGCTGACAGATACACAACCGCATATACTCCTGCACTTCCTCGTCCGGCTGAGACCGACATCCCCATATGATTTTCTTCAGGTCGCCAAAGAGGTGAAAACTAAGCTGAGAAAGATCTGGGCTGTGCGGATGACGTTGCAGTGTTTCCCAACAAAATCGCTGAAGTATGCCTTTGTCCGACTGACAGTGCGGGTTCAGGAGTCATCGTGCAAGAGGATGTTTCAATCCGACAGCATTCCTCGGCGTTTTGACTTCGTGGCGCGTCACAGTTGCTGCAAAGTCTATTCATAGCGCTGCTCGTTGATTGTGGTTTCACGCTCGAAGAAATCGAAGGGTAGAGGAGTCCTGCAGCAGAAGATGTTGGTCATCATGACATTAGCGGGATCCGTGCTAACAGCTTGGGAGTTTTTGGCGGAGGAGATGTGGGATACTCCAACTGTTGGCTTTGTCGTTTGCTCTAGGGCTGTCGGAATGCCTTCGGATGGAGTCACACTGTTTCATGATAGCGCCCGTCCCACACTGCCAACTGGACAAAGACTGAGCTTCAGCGATTTGGTTGGAAGACAATGCAACAACCTCCGTAAAGCCCGTGTCTGTCACAGTGAGATTCACACACATCTGGCAACCTGGTAAAAGACGTGCGTGGACTTCAGTTTCAGTCGGAAGAGGAAGTGCAAGATTAGGTGAAGTTGTGGATAAGTCAGCAGCTGACCGCATTCCACGATATAGGAATTGATCATTTCGTTTCCCAATGGTATAAATGTCTTAAGGTGCATGGTGATTACTTTTGTATGGAACCCATCCTTGGTCCCTTTGTGCCGGGTGTTAGTCATTCATTTGACTGCACCAACCGCGGAAGGTGAAACGATCAGTCTCATTCATTAAAAGTTGAAGTAGATGTATGTTAAAGATACGATGGGCGTCAGCTCGTCTAGTAAAGTGATCACAAATGCGAAATGATTTAGACGAGATATCTGTATGGCGCGAAGAGTGGAAATTTTTTTTAAATAACGAAAACTTTAAGCGCATCAACATGAGTACATAAATGAGTCCGTTAAATTTCGTTTACACTATAAATTACACATCTAAAGGCGGTCAATTCAACCAGTTACGTACCTAGAGAAGCCAATTACGAACTACTTGTAACGAACACACAGATAATGTTATCGCGAAGTCGAACCACAGACCATTTTTTCGGCAGAACACTTACAAGATGGAATAGGTGTAGTAACGAGACTGCCTAGATTATGCCTGTGAGGCCTCTTCTGGAGTATTCCTGCAAGGTATGTTGTCCACGCTAGACAGAGTTGATGCAGGATATTGATCAACTTAAAAAAGGTAGATCATTTTTTTCACCACGAGATAAGGGAGACAGTGTTACCAATATGATGCATAAGTTGGGATGGCAACCAGTAAAACTATGGCCTTTTTTATTGCACCGAGATCTTATCACGAAATTTCGATCATCTGCTTTCTCATCCGAAGGTGCAAATATTTGGCTGGCGATATTCTACACAGAGAAAAATGACCGTCGTAATAGCGTAAAAGGTATCAGAGCTCACACGAAAATATTTAAGTCCTCGTTGTTCCCATTACCTGTTAGGGAGTGGAACGGTAGAGAAATAGTCTGAAGGTGAATCGATGAACACTCTGCAAGGTACTTAAATGTGAGTAATCATGTAAATGTGGATGTAAGTCGTAATGTTTACCACAAAAAATGTGGACTCACATCACTGTTCACGTGTTTCGGTTAGGCGACACTTTGGTGCCTTGCGCTTCAGTATCGACGTCCTTATAAAGCAGTCCCTCATCTGACTTTATGAGAGTGATTACACAATGTACCAGACAAACTCGCTACAGATAAGCACAATGAAAAACCAGTCAGTTTTTACTTTTTTTATTCACTCGATGACTAGTTTCGAGCCGAAATCCATTTTCAAATCATCGTAACATAGTAAAAAACGATGTTCCCGAAGATGTGAAAACCATGTCAAAAATGTGCAACGAACACTGTGCACACTCTAACCGTTCGTTGCACATTTTTGACGTGGTTTTCGGAAACACCATTTTTCACCGTGTTACAATGATTTGGAAATGGGTCTCGACCCGAACTTGATCATCGAGTGAACAAAAAAGTAAAATTTGGAACTTTGGGCTGGTTTATCGCTGTACTGATTAACAGAAGTTGCTGACTCACAGCTACTGCAGCATCCCTACAAATAAGTCTGACATGGCCGCCAGAAAATCGAACCGGACTCTCCAAGCTAGTTGACAGCCACGCCTATCACCACAGAGGGAATTTAGCCATTGTTATCAGATTTATGAATTCCCACATTTAATTTCCTTCCTTCTTTACCAACAGCACAAGTTCAACGTCCATAGAAAGTCATGCTATTGCTGTACAGTTTCCGATACATCTTTCTGAAATTCATATCAGAATTTTACAGACGTATACCTGGTTTCCTTATGGCGGTATAATTCATCTGCCACACTCATCTCTTATGTCTCCCTGTTTGCGACCACCCGAAGTAATGCAGAAGTGATCCAGACTTCCAGATAGTAGAAATCCTTAGAGTGGTCTACCCCTAGTTTAGCCCAATTTCAGTTTGAAGGAAATGATTATTTTGCATTCTGCAACGATTTTCATATGTTTCATCTTAATCCTATTAATTGTTTGTGTTAAGCTGCCTATTTGCTCTAGACATCCATTACACTAAGACTATCCTACTTAATGGCTTGCAATATACTGGCGGAAAGGAGCACGATCGAGGTAAGGTGCAGATTTCAACATAGCAGGTAAGACGAAAGGTTGCTACGAGATAGATTATCCTAATTATGGCAACGGCTGGTCAGTGAACTAATGCCAAGCCCAGTAGGGCTGTAAAAATTGCAACAGTCGTAAATGAATTCACGAGTGTCATACTGAGAATTATGAGCCATAAAACAGATGAAAGAAGATATCACAGATAAAGAGCTACTCTGTGAATGGAATACCATGGTAATTATAGACCTGAAATTTGGACTAATCATGATAATTAAAAATATTGGAGCTTTTATTCTTATACGATAATCACAAGCAATACGTCACCAGAGAGTGCTGGAGCTGTGTGGTGCGAACAGTTAGTGGTGATAGATCGGGAGTGTTTGTGCGATTTCGTTCATTAGCGGTGTGGCAGTTGCTGTTTGAAAAAGTTGAGAGGAATCCGGGCTAACTCACTATTTCACTCATATTTTTCGAGTTTATTGGAAACAACTTTCTAGCTGTTCCTGTTGTAACGTATAATACTTCAAGGTGTATTATGTACGATCGGGGCCATGATTTTGTGGATTCAATGAACATTAATTTGTGTACCAGGCTTTTTATATCAGGAAAACCTACAATTTATCGCCACATTACAAATATCTGAACTCTGTCATAAAGACCGGTTTTACTTTAAAATTTAATTTGCATTTGTCAACTTCAGTCACGTTTATCACGCCTGCATCTTTTACTCAATCCCACTGAACAATTTTTATGACAATGCAGTGAATGTGTGGCCGTTTCCTATACGACAAACTGTTTATCCTGTAACGCCGTTGCACTTTGTGTCCTGCGTGTTCGTGAAGTCGTAAGACTATCGAGGGTAAATTTATTTTTTATAGTCTTGGCGTAACATGTGTGAGGAAGTTCGATGCACAAGGACAGATATACGCCCCTAGGCGCTCCACCCGGCGACCCCGGCACGCAATGCGTCATATCTCATGCTGAAACGTGACGGATGTGGGACAAGCGACACACGACACCACATCGCGCACACACACACTCACAAAATAGCTTAGAGTGGCGTTCCATGACCCGTTGGTAGGTTATGAAGGCCGTGGATGTGACGATTCATCACGCGGAGGAATGATTTAAGAGAATTAACTAAGCATTCACATGAACACGGTAATTGGCTTTTATTCCCTACCCATGAATATTTCGCACACATAAAGCAT
Organism: Schistocerca americana; assembly: GCF_021461395.2. Taxonomy (NCBI): domain Eukaryota; kingdom Metazoa; phylum Arthropoda; class Insecta; order Orthoptera; family Acrididae; genus Schistocerca; species Schistocerca americana. The sequence goes on along the minus strand of NC_060122.1, from coordinate 195,772,877 downwards.
GTGATGTGTGAAATTGGAAGTGACAGGAATGAAGCGGACACATGACAGAAACGTGTAATTCTACTGAAATACAGGGTGTCCGTAAATTATCTTTACAACTTAATACTTAAATACAAGGGTTATTCAGAAAGTAAGGAACGATCGGTCGCGAAATGGAAATTACAGTGAAAATGTGATGAAGCCTTGCACAGATGCTTTTGGCACTGTCTCTAGTATGCCCGTCGATCGCATCATGTCGCTCTTTTCACTTCTGAGCTCACAGTGAGAACGTAAAGAGGGCTAGAAATTACCGTGTCCCACCAAGTATGAGGGCCTGGCGAAAGATTTCGCCTGAAGCTATGCAATCCACATATCATAATTGTCATGCGGTTCGTTCTACACGAAAATTCTCGGCTGCACTCTACCGGAGCAATGAAGATGCTCCTGCAGCGTTTTCGATGGGAAGTGTTTGATCATCCACAATACAGCCCGTAATTGGCTACCTCTGATGTTCACCTCTGCTCAAATGAACCGCTGGCAATGAAGACAATATTTTGACACAGACACCGAGCTGCAGTCCGGAGTAAAAAATTGTCGAATAACTCTGGCGGCTGTCTTCTATAACGAGGAAATTGAAAAGTTGGTACAACGCTACGACAGACGTGTAAGTCTGAGCGGCGACTGTCTAGAGAAGTAGCTGGAACTTGTAGCTAACAGTTGCAACGAAAACAGTTTTGATTTTCGCTGTGGTTTCCATTTCGCGACCTATCGTTCCTTACTTTCTGAATATCCCTTGTATCTTGAAAACTGTGCTATATATTACCGAATGGTTTTCAACATGTGATAACATAATTCACAAAGTTTTGTTTCCTTATCCATACACATTAATAAGTGCACCTTTAGCGGCACGGATAATGTCTAGTCGGAATTCCAATTGTCTCCACCTACGAATCGAGATCGCCATGCTGAGATGTTCAAATGCAATGCGAATTTATGCCTTCAAGTCCTGTATGTCTATAACCCTGATTTGGTACGCCAGATCCTTTACAAAACCCCACAGTAACAGTCTAACGTAAAAGATGTCAGGAGATCGTGGCGACCATTGAATTGTTCCATTTCATCCAATCAACCAATTAGGAACTTTTTATCTAGAAGTTGACGGACATTTAGGGACCAGTAGGATGCTGCTCCATTCTGCTGGAATATGACATAAGGTGGGAGAGCTCTCTAGGCAAACTGTATTGTTCTGACATAGTGTGAGCTCTGTATATGAGTGTTTTAAGCACGCTCATAGTTTTCGAAGGGTGATTACAACTTGACGAGTGTGCTTGATACATTCGTACACAGAGCTCACACTGTCTCAGATCTAGACAGTTCCCCTAAAAATCTCGCCAACCTAACGACAATGTTTAGAAAGAAAGGAATATTCCGCCCAGCAGATTAACAGGGTACTGTCAGTTGATAGCATGAATTAGCAAGTGGAGAAAGAGAAGAATGCGCTAGCAAATTTAGCTTTTCTTCCTTTCGTGGACAACATTTCGTTTAAAGTAGCAAGAATACTCTGTAAATTTAAAGTAAAAGTAATTTTCCGTCCACCACCTAAGATTGCAGATCTTTCGGAGTCGGTGAAGGACGATTTTTTCCGTTGAAGGCCGGAACTTGAAAAAAAAAATAGTAGAGACTACACACGCTGTGAAAGAACACTGCACTCGCCTTTTGCAACGAAGCAAGTCCGCTATTGCGGAATACTGTATTGACACTGCACATTCAGTGATATATGATAAAATTGAGATTCTGAAAACAGCAACATGTTTTTGCTACTACACTATCAAACAATCCGTGAAAATACGTCTGGCTGAAAATCTGATGAATCGTGATAGTGGCTAGCAGTGGGACAGTGGATGGAACCCCATCATCTCCGCGATTTGTCCTTATCCTAGACGTCAGAGTGCGCCAACGGCAGCGGCGAGCGCTAACACTATGACCTGGTAGAGTCCGCGGTCCCACCAGCAAAGGTCATACCACAGGGAAGTGTGGCCCGTCTGTCAGTTGGAATTTTGGGGCATGCGCGGAATATTCGCGCCGCGCTTTATAGGACAGAACGAACCAAGTCTTCGTCAGTATTCGATGCCCCACCTGAACACCTGAAGATGACTGGCAGGTGCCCAGTCGAAATACCTTACAATTAATTCAACGACGACCGCCTGCAAGGCCGAAATTGTTTGAACATTCAGTTTGCCGCGAAACTTTCAAAATTTGTACAAGTCCTTGAATGACTCCCAGTAGCCGAACATAACTATTTCCAGCCAATGATCGGTTCGGTTGGACCAGAAGACCAGTCCATGTAAACATAACCCACAGAATAATGGAGCCATAACGAACTTGCAAACTGCCTTATTGATAACTTGGGTCCGTGGCTTCGTGAGTTCTGCGCGCTACTCGAACTCTACCATCAGCTCTTACCAACTGAAGTCGGGACTCACCTAACCGGGCTACTCTTTTCCAGTAGTCTATGGTCCAACCTATATGGTCACGAAACCAGGAAAGGCGCTGCAGGGCATGTCATGTTTTTAACAAAGATACTCGCGTCGGTCAACTGCTGCCGCAGCCCATTAGCGCCGGATTTCGCCGCACTGTCCTAACACATACTTTCGTCATACGTCCCACACTGATTTAAGCGGTTACTTCGCTTAGTACGTGCCTGTTCTCGGTCGTCAAGTGAAGACCACTGGGACTCCGTTGTCCGTGGTGAGAGGTAGAGCCAGAAATTTGGCTTTCTCGGCACACTGTTGAGACTGTGGGTCTCGGAGTACTGAACTCCCTAACGATTCCCGAAATGAAACTGTAATCGGTACTACCCGGCGTATCATAAAACGTCCAAAGGGCTAAACGGAAGGACTGGACCTTAGAGTGCGGGGAGCACTCACCTTTTATTGTTCATAATATTTATTAAAGTCAGTCAACAGATAACAGATGTCATAATCTTCGAACGAGAGAAATTTGTACATGAAACCGATCAGTTAGCTTTTGATAGTAAAAAAGAAAGGGCTACAGTAAGTTACCTCACCGTTTTAAAACCTTGCCGCATTCGGGAGGACGACGGTTCAATCCCGTCTCCGGCCATCCTGATTTAGGTTTTCCGTGATTTCCCTAAATCGCTTCAGGCAAATGCCGGGATGGTTCCTTCGAAAGGGCACGACCGATTTCCTTCCCCATCCTTCCCTCACCCGAGCTTGCGCTCCGTCTCTAATGACCTCGTTGTCGACGGGACGTTAAACACTAATCTCCTCCTCCTTAAAACCTTGGCCAAACATATTCATTTAAAAGAAAGAGTAACCTTACACACGAACTGTGAATAACAGTATTTGGCAATAACAAATAGTGAAAAAATAATATTTTTAATAATAAACTCACAGTCAGAGAACATTTATACATAAAGCCTATCAGTTGGCTTTAGTTACTAACATATGTATAACAACTTTTGAAATGAGACTTCTTATAGAAAACAGAAAACACTGCACGGCCAAACGGCTCTCGTAAGTTCACTTACTGATAGTTTTAAAACCTTGCCCAAATATATTCGTTTAAAAGAAAATGTAACCTTACATACGGACTCCCAACTAGACAGGCAATAATCTACATCAGACACATCTCTTACTAATAGTTTCCAGCTTACGGCATCTGCCAAGTGCGGACATGAACGTCCTACGGAGCGGTCAACACGGCCCACACCAGGTTGTGCCGCTCGGATACGATTTATGGGACCGACCGAGGGTGCGGTGTACAGTAGGTGCGTCCCATTTCACCTCCCCCACAAACGGTTAATTCAGAGGACTGTTATTGGGTGCACCTGGGTCTTAACGGAAGGTTCAATTCCGTCAGATTGAAGAACAACCGAGAACCCGTAGGTGTAGCCGGACCCACCACCTAATCGCAGATGGAGAACAAGTTGTCAACAATTATAGTCCAAGAAATAGCGTGTGAAGACGCAGCAACAGCATGATACAACCATATGTTTCAAACAGTGCTATGTTAACAAAACCAAAATCATCAACTTAAAACAACTTTAAATAAAAATGCGTAGCAAGCAGTATTGCAAGAGTTAAAAGAAATCGCGATTGCTAAATTTAGCTTACAAGTATCAAGTAAACACACTCAGGCCTGAGATATTTTAAGTGAGCGATTGAACTCTCTTCAACACGTGTTGCTCCCCAAAAAACACATAAAATATTTTACCCTTACGATAACTGAGCCCTTGTTGAGCGCAGACATTCAAACATCAGCACAAATGTCTCACGGAGTTAGGGTACTTTGCTATATCAAACAGTTCAAGGGCAACGACCTTGCCGCAGTGGATACTCCGGTTTCCGTCAGATCACCGAAGTTAAGCGCTGTCTGGCTTGATTGGCACTTGGATGGGTGACCATGTGGGACGCCATGTGCTGTTGCCCTTTTTCGGGGTGCACTCAGCCTCGTGATGCCAATTGAGGAGCTACTGGACCAAATAATAGCGGCTCTGGTCAAAGAAAATGATCGTAACGACCGGGAGAGCGGTGTGCTGACCACACGCCCGTCCTACCCGCATCCTCAGCTGAGGATGACCTGGCGGTCGGATGGTCCCGATGGGTCAAACTAAACACTCAGTTTTGAGACATTATACAGAATAAGCCCCACGGCTTGGGTGGCAAGGCAGAATGCCGACGCTACTAGACATCAAACAACAAGAGTTCCATCAAACTGGTGCAACAAATTGTGTAGAGTCCGACCACAACATGGATTACTAACAGATTTTCATAACTCAGCACTCACTGATAGTTTGTCTCAGGTGAGGTACACTTGCAATACGGAAGGCAGAATGTGCGTGGCCAGTGAAATACATAAATAGAATGATGTCATCTTATCAGGTCAGCAGAATAGACGTCCAACAGGATCAGAGAAGTAGGTCGCCACTATAACCTCGCAGTAAAATGTAATCGGTTAACGGCCACCAACTGCTTTGCTGCACAGACCATCTCAAGACACAGCCATTACAACTGTCACCTGTACAACACCTTTTCAAAACAGCTCTTCACCGACCGGGTTACCTCCCCTCCTTGGGCAATCGCACCGTCGACTCTCCACCACCAAACTAACCTCATTCGCGCTCGCCTGGCGATCTCCTCACACCTCGCGACCGACACACAAAAGCTGAAAGTATAGCATCTCTGAACAAATATGGATATCAACAAAGCCGGCAGGGCTCAGGAATATCCCACTCTTCTACCTCCAACTATCTTTCTGTGTTTCCCCCTTTCCATCCTGTTTTTCCCCGCCTACCCTTTCTCTTCCTCCCTTCTCTCCGTCGAGTCCTTTTGTTCTCCCCTCCACTGCCTTTCCCACTCCTTCTCGCGTCCGCCCAGCCCACCCCCCCTTTTCTATGTCCCCTCCCTCCATCGGCTCACCCCTTTTTTTCTTTTCCTCTCCTCCCCCTTTTTGCCCCTTCACCGGTTCGGGTCTCCCCCCCCCCCCCCAAATCAACCACCGTGTCGCCTCTACAGTGCTGTTTTAAGTAAGTGTTCAGTGTTGTGCGCCCCCTGTCAGTGTTGCAAACAGCCACCACACCGTCGCTAGTTGTATTTTTATCTCATGCGAACAGAAACCAGACTGTCGCAGTGTTTTTAATTGTGCATGTCACCTTCTTGTGTGTCATTATCCGCATCGTCCACGCCGTATTTTTGTATTTTAAGTTCCGCAACTTTCCGCCATTTTGCTGTTATTAACAACGTCACCGTTTTATCGCCTTTTGCCGGCTGTTTTGGGTAGCACAGGAGACTGATATTGCCACCAACTTCGTCTCAAATTTCCAGATGAGTACTGTATAATTGCTTGTACCGGTTATGCCTTTTCTTTTTCAGTAATAAGTTTGTGAACTTTGTTTTGAACACCTGTATTTCATCCTTAGTCGTTTACCTAAACAGGATCCAGTCCGAAGTGCTATTATATTTCCGAGTACCCCACTTTACTGAACTGAAAATTCACTTCAGTAAACTTTCACTGCAGTTAATAAACTTTGTGGGGTTGTAAAGCTCATAATTATTTAGTGAGAATAAGTTTTTAAATACTCCACGTAACTTTTTTTAAAGGATAGTTAAAGTTTCATCAACGTACAATTATCAAGAGACGACTTAATGTATTCAGTTGAAAGATTCTTCTCATTGAAATGACAGCGTTTATAATTTCAAGCGTTACGTAGTTAATAGTGTTTCTAATATTATGTTATGACTAAAAAGTGCAGCTTAGATCCGAGTCTACTGACAGACTAGTTTCTGGGTCCCCATACTGATAGCTGAGCCATATTTAAATTTCATATGCCAATAGCAGTACTCAAGAAGCGGAACTTTCATTCTTGTAACTTGTATGTACTATCGTAGCGACATAGCTATAACTATTGGAACTATACTAGATCAAGATATCACATGCCCCATCTGAGTTAAATAGTATAAGGAAGTGAATCCCTTTGACAATACAAATAATAATCACTACAAATAATACGATTACTTCAAAATTATTTCAGTGGTTTTAATTTCTAAATAATTAAACTGACAAAAGAACCCCTTGTCCAAGTTAGTAGCTCTTTGATTAGTAATCATTTACCCGTAATGCTCATTAGCATCTTGCTGTAATGTACAGGCAGTAAGTGTTATTGAGAGACAGTTGTTGCCTAAACTCCTCATGTGTAGTTCATGTTAAACGATTGTACATTACTTACTAAATTCCGCTACAGCATAGTATGTTGTTGGGAAAACAGAATTTCATTATCAAATACAGTCAAACCCAATAGTTAACTTTCTTTATGACCCATTTAGGTACTTGGTACAATTTTACCTAATTAGGCTCGTGACCGTTCCTTTTTACATAATTACAGATTGCTTTATTACTAATAGAACATTTGCTCGATTCCCGTTTGTTCTGCTACTGCCTACTTTCGATAGAAATCTTTACAGAAACAAAAATAATCCGATATCTTTCTATTACGTGCGACCACGGTTGAATAAGCATATTTTACAGGAGTAACATTATCGATGTACTGTTAATTTAGTAGGAGGCTGCAGTGCAATAAACTCGCTGGCTAATACAGAAGCTTCCTGAATGGTGGTCGGTGGCTGAAGGAGTGGTAGTAGCCGCACGGACATATCATGTCAAATCACCTAAGCAACTGCGCGGTAGAGGGTGCTCGCGTCAGTTGAGATCGTTGAAACACAGTAGTTGGTGCACAGAACTCCTGATACTCATGAATGTGGAATATAGAAATTAGGGCCCTGATACGGAACCTTTCTGGTCACCACATGTTGCTGTTTCCCAGTCGGACAAGGACTGATTCCTTAATACAAAATTGTCTGCCGTTGGCTGGAGACTGCAAACTCTTCACCTCTTATACCACATTTCCACAGAGATTATTGTGCAAGACAAAGGCTTTCATAAGGTAGCAGGTGTCTCACGCTCAGTACCTCTCTCATTCCGATTGCAGAAGATAGGCACCGAAACGAGTCCATATGCTTTCACATTTTGACTCTTCCACTTACCTTAGAAACGTGGTTTGAGTGTATAGGCAGAAAAGAACCTCGGTGCTACATTGTTCACCCAAAAATGATACTGGGCTACAAAAAATTCCTTAAAGATAGGAAACCTAGCTATAAACCGATTTTGAAGTTGTATTTTGAGATACATCATACCAGCCTCACAACAACTTTGAATTTAAATATAAGACTTTCTTTACAATCTGTAATAGAGTAATTTGAATTACCAGTCTTATGATCGAATACCAGTTTCATGTCGTGAACTGAAAAGTTCTGTCATTAATATTGTTCAAGTAAGAGCGCCGGGTGTTGCAGATGGTTCCAGTCCATGAGAAAAGTTAGTCAGAATTATGATTATCATTGCAACTGAAATTCTAAGTTTTAGCGAGGTAGCCACAGGAAATAAAGCAGACCAAGACAGAGAGAGGTGATTGGCTTCAGAACTGGAATGTTATCAACGACTGCTGATATCTATCATACTAAAATAAAATATATTCCCTTTACACGCTTCTCATACGACACAAATTGTAAAGGTTTGTATCAAACAACTTACATAGCGAAGTGAGTCACCACCATTTAATTACAAAACTACCTTTCAACTATAGTGCAAATTTAAAAGATCCTGCTAAAATCTCAGATGAAATATTTTCTTGTAATGCATCACCTAATAGAAAGGACCTGAAAATATAGAGGCGTTTTACTCAGCGTAAGCCCAATGCACCCAAATCTCGGAATCCAACATCATGTAAAAAAAAAAGAGAACATAACTAGATGACGACTTGGCCCTTTGTGAAGGGATTTTAACGTCCGCAAGTTCTCTTTTCAACACTCTTAACAGTGGTCAATCGTCCAATAACCCATGGACAATTAAACCTTAGCTGGTCATCTGTGAACAGTACTTCCAGCTTTTTTACCTTTAACTCTTTAGATGGAATATTCATTCTTAGCACCCTGACGTTTAATCGGGTTTTTTATTAGTAACGTAATAAAAAAAAACGCCGTGACACACTGGAAAATGATTCAAACTTTATGTTGTATTTTCTTCAATACGTAGCGAGTACTGCAACTTGCCAGTCCAGTATTTTGAACTGAATGTTTGCTAACCACGAATCCAACAGCGTCAATTTGTTTATTCATTTACTTTATATTTATTTTACACATTTGGCAAATGGCCAGCGAGTGTTTTCATCCGTATTTCAATAAAACAAGCCATCGCTGCCTGTCAAAATTAATTTTAATTTTCCGCATGGCGCATTCGACGACCGACACCGATGGTAGATACATATGAATACAGACCATTTCCTCCCACTGACGGAATTATTTGCAAAATCCTGGGTTTCATCACAGTTCCCGTTACAAATTCTGGCCGCCTTTATCGCGACGGAAAGCACTAAATAGCGTGTGAAGTGGTGCGAGGGACTTGCTTACATTACATTGTTAGGACGTTCAGTTGCATCTTAGTATGGGCGTGAAATGTTTCTTTCTCTGACGTTGAAAAATAATAGCACTACTTTGGCATACACACTTCTTAAGAAGATCTTTGTTTCTAATTATATGTTTGGATGTTTCATCTGCCTTTTGAGTGAACTGATTCAGCCTGCCCCTATTTCCTCTCCTCTGCTTATCTACCCATTACAGAGTTCCACATAAACCCTGCAACACCGTTTGTTATTTAAATCACAGTCTTTGTCTTCCACTCATTTCTCACCTTCTGCGGTTCCATCTGGTATCAATGAGGTAATTCTCTTATAGCCAGCATATGTTGTATTATACTATCATTTCTCGTTAACGTTTTCCATTTGTCGTCCTTTCGCAGAAAGAGCCTTGTCATTTCTTATTGGTGCACCTAATTTTCAGCATACATTTGTCATGCAACTTATCAAATGCATATGTTTCAATCTTCTTTTGGTATTTATACCGCCAACGATTCACTTGCATGCCTGGATATTCTAAGAAATTTCATTCTGAGATTGAAGACTTTGTCTGATAGAAGTAGTCTTACTTTGGCGAGAAATGTTCTGTTCGGCTGAGTTGTGTTTCTTATGTCATTCTTCCTTCGTTTAATTGTTCTACTTACAAGGCAGCAAAAGTATGCCAATTAGTCTACTATTTGGTGCCTCATTTTGGTACCTATTTAGTGACTGATATCATTTCTGCTGTTCCTTAAACCTTTCATCATCGTTTGGTATAGTCTCAGTCAATACTTTGTGCTGAATCTTGATTGATTTCTGGTGTAATTTTAAGTAATTTTTATGTTGTAGTGCCAAACCGAACCTCCAAACTGAATGTGATGTCAATTGTCTCAATCTGCCTTAATATCAGAGCTTACCGACTACGTATCACACAGAATTGACAATTCTGATATAGCTGATCAGTTACAATCTCAAATCTAACATGTGTAATAAAAGGTACAGTGCCTCCCTCCATTCTCCTCCCCAAAAAGTGAACCTTGCGTAGCTGGGCAGATTATGAACTGATAAATACATAATAGGTGCAACCCCATCAGAGGGGTGTAACAATAAAATGGGAAAGGATTGTTGCAATACCACCTCACACAGCTATCCCCTTGACAGGAAGTAGAGTAACGATGATCGTATGTTAATGGAGAGGTTATCATACTTTATTTCATCTCCAGCATGAGCGAGGTATTGGAAGAATGAAAATTAATTCTAGTGGGAGAACAAGAATGTAGTAATGCACAATAAAATACTGTCGCCGGCCCAGAATGTGCTAAGTAATTTCCACCAAAATTTAAGATATTTAGATATTAATGAACTGCGGACTTAAACTTCACTTCAACAAGAAAAATATTTGTAACTGAATACCAATACAGTAGCTGACACTAGAAAAGTGAAAAGTCATAAATTATCCGACATTCTGGCAGATATTGTAGAAACAAACTATTTTATACAAACGTATACTCTTCACATTACATAAGTAAAGAAAAGCGATTATTCCACTAAGCCATTTTCTTGGGGAAAGCACTAATTAGAACGACAGGGATAGACCAGAATCTGTAATTAAGTTAAACAGTACATTCAAAATAGTTACCAAGTACTTCTTTTAACTACCACAAACATCAGTTATATACGTCTATTGATGAGTGTTTGTATTGCGCAAGATATACAAGTGGGAACTCTGAGTTGTTTATGGTTTAAAATAAGTATTTCAGACCTATCTCTTAATTGCACATGAACTTCAAGAGTAAATACGGGAACATTTCATAAAATTCCATTGTTATTGATACTCTAACTATACATGTGGAGAAACTGGAACTGTTCTGTTAATAACTTCCTATTAGATTAGATTAGATTAGATTTACTTTCATTCCAATTGATCCGTAGTGAGGAGGTCCTCCAGGATGTGGAACATGTCAGAAAAACAACATACATGACAAATATTTAAACTAAAACAAATAAGCTAATGTACCATTCCACAGGTCCCAAGTGGAATGATCGTCATTTTTTAATGAACACTAAGAGTCATTTTACAAATACTATTGCACTGAATTTAAAATAAAAAAGTTTTATATTTATTTATAAGGTAAGAAACATGTAATACAACTACTGTAATACTTATTTACAATGAACACATTACTGCACTGAAATGGTGCAGAAGTTAGATTATACTTACACACACACACACACACACACACACACACACACACACACACACACACACACACACACACAAATTTTCAGTGAACACATTACTGCACTGAAATTGTGCAGAAGTTATGTTGTACTTATATACAAATCAGTTGGTTTTCCTCAGAAATTCATCAATGGAGTAGAAGGAGTTGGCCACCAATAAATCCTTTAGGCTTCTCTTAAACTGAATTTCATTGGTTGTTAAGCTTTTTATGGCTGCTGGCAAGTTATTGAAAATGTGTGTTCCTGAATAATGCACACCTTTTTGTACAAGACTAAGTGACTTTAAATCCTTGTGAAGATTATTCTTATTTCTAGTATTGATTCCATGAATTGAGCTGTTGGTTTGAAAAAGTGATATATTTTTAATGACAAATTTCATTAAGGAATAAATATATTGGGAAGCTGTAGTTAGTATCCCTAGTTCCCTAAACAGGCTTCTGCAGGATGTTCTTGAGTTCACACCACATATAATTCTTACTGCACGTTTTTGTGCCCGGAAAACTTTAGCTTGACTTGATGAATTACCCCAGAAAATAATCCCATATGACATTATGGAATGAAAGTAAGCATAGTATGCCAGCTTTTTCATTTTTATATCCCCTATGTCTGACAAAATTCGCATTGCAAACAGAGATTTGTTAAGACGCTTCAGCAGTTCTGTGGTGTGCTCCTCCCAGTTGAATTTATTATCAAGCTGTAATCCCAAGAATTTAACACCGTCCACTTCTTCTATCTTCTTGTCATCATATGTTAGACATATACTCTTGGGACACCCCTTACAAGTTCTGAACTGCATGTAGTGTGTTTTTTCAAAGTTTAGTGACAAAGAATTGGCTAGGAACCAGTGATTAATGTCTACAAATATTTTATTGGCTGATCTTTCTAAGACTACACTTGATTTGCTATTTATTGCAATGTTTGTATCATCAGCAAACAAAACAAACTTGGCATCTGGTAATGTTACTGATGAAAGGTCATTGATATACACAAGAAAAAGTAAGGGCCCCAAAATGGAACCTTGTGGGACCCCACATGTAATTAGTTCCCAGTTGGATGATGCCTGATAGCTTGATACATGTCTCTTTCCTAATAACACCCTTTGTTTCCTGCCAGAGATATAAGATTTGAACCATTTTGCAGCATTTCCTGTTACACTATAATATTCTAGTTTACTTAAAAGGATATTGTGATTTACACAGTCAAATGCCTTTGACAGATCACAAAATATACCAGTTGCCTGCAATTTTTTGTCTAATGAATTAAGTACATTTTCACTGTAAGTGTAGATAGCCTTCTCAATATCAGAACCTTTTAGAAATCCAAACTGTGACTTTGACAGTATGTTATTTGAGATAAGATGGTTATAAAGACGACTGTACATTACTTTTTCGAAAATTTTTGAGAATGCTGGCAACAGTGAAATTGGACGGAAATTTGATGCTATTTCTTTATCTCCCTTCTTAAACAGTGGCTTAACTTCAGCATATTTCAGCCATTCGGGAAATATTCCACTGATAAACGACTGGTTACACAGATAGCTTAATATGTTACTTAGCTCAGAATCACATTCTTTAATTAACTTTGTTGATATTTCATCATACCCACTAGATGTTTTTGATTTTAAAGATTTTATGATGGACATTATTTCTGTTGGGGTAGTGAGGGTCAAATTCATATTATGGAAGTTACTTGAAATGTCTGGTCTAAGGTAATCCATAGCAGCATCTACCGAACCTGACAACCCCATCTTTTCAGTAACAGTTATAAAATGTTTGTTAAAAAGTTCTGCAACACTATACACATCTGTCACCAATGCATCATTTACTCTTAATGCTATTTGTTCCTCTTCATGTCTGGTTCTACCGGTCTCCTCCTTCACTATATCCCATATTGTCTTTATTTTGTTATCTGATATGACTATCTTTTCCTTGTAATATATTTGCTTTGACATCCGTATTACAGTCTTTAATATTTTGCAGTATTTCTTATAATGTGCTATAGCATCAACATTGGAAATGTTTCGGATTGACAGATACAGTTTTCTTTTTGTTTTACAAGATACCCCTATTCCTCGAGTAATCCATGGCTTCTTTGTAGACTTTGCTCTAACCTTGGTAAGTTTTGGGGGAAAGCAGTGTTCAAATAAGGTAAGCACTTTATTAGCAAAAATGTTATATTTTTCATTCATGCCATGAGCACTGTAAACATCAGTCCAGTGAATGTCTCTGAGGAGTGTCCTAAAATAATCAATTTTTGGCTTACTGATTACCCTCTTGAGCTCAGATTTAACAGATTTTATATCCTGTTCAGTATTAACATTTAACAGAAGGAACTGCATGTCATGGTCTGAGAGGCCATTGACTACTGGTTTTGTAATATAATTTTGTTCATTTGACTTTTCTATAAAGATATTAGCAATGGCTGTTTGTGAGCAAGTGGTTATCCTAGTGGGGAACTTTACTGTGGGAATTAAGTTGAATGATAGTGTTACTAACTCAAATAGGTTCTTATTGGGAGAGTCTTTAAGGAAATCTACATTGAAATCACCAGCAACCACTATTTCTTTGTTTTTGGTTGTTAAATGGGCCAGTACAGCTTCAAGGTGGTTTACAAACAGATTAAAGTTACCTGCAGGTGCTCGATATACACTTAATATTATGAAAGATTTTTTGTGAAAATCTAATTCTGTTGCACATGCTTCCATATGCTGTTCTAGGCAAAATTTATGAATGTCTATGTTCTTAAATTTATGACAGTTCCTGATGAATGTGGCAACTCCTCCTTTCTCCATTTCTGATCTACAATAGTGAGATGCTAACCTAAACCCTGTAACACTTAAAAGTTCTATACCAGTGGTCACATGATGTTCAGAGAGGCAGATTATGTCAGCTGGGTTTGAAGACTCTAATTCATCTATGCAGATAGTTAATTCATTAATTTTATTTCTCAGTCCTCGAATATTTTGATGCAATAAAGATAGCTGACATTTCACATTGACTGACTTAAAATTGGATGGAGTTAAAATATCTGCTGACAGTTGAAAATTCTTAACCAATGGCTGTTTATGTTGATGTAATAAGCTGGAATTATGTTTTTTGATTTCTTTCTCAAACTGAAGGTTTGTCTCAGTTCTAACCTCTCTTAAAATTTGTTTTCTTTCTGTCCTCCCTACCCTAAAAAAGGGTCTTTTCTGAATCCTATAACCACTGGTATTTTACCACTCATGACAGTGCCTCCCCCCTTTAACTTTCCTGCTATTTCCCCAGCCAATTTACCCTTCCCCTTCCTGTTGAGGTGAAGGCCATGCCTAGTATAATCCCACCTACTGACAGAATCAACATGAACCACACCAATGTGTGACCCCGCACCCGACATGAGCAGCCGTTCCAGCTCCAAATTAACTCTCTTGACAGAAGAGTTCAAATGAGGTCGGTCATGGCGCCCAAGAACAGATACAAACTCAACACTGGTATGCCTCGATGCTGATGCAATCTTCGCCAGGTCACACTCTATGCTGTACCCAGGATCTCTGTCAATACTGTTACCTGCCCCACCCACTATAACCACGGTGTCTTCCTTAGTGAAATCTTTGCAAAGTGATCCTAAATCCTCTGTCACCTGCTCCAGACCAGCACTAGGTTTAAAAAAATTGGTGACCTGGTATTCTGATCCTAGTTCATCCTGCAAGAGTTGGCCAACACCTCTTCCATGGGAACTACCTAACAACAACACTTTCTTTCTCTTTACTGATTTCCCTACATTCTTACTTTTCAATTTGCTGCTGAAAGTTTGTTGTGCCCTGTCTACACCTGTAACTGCTTGAGGCTCACCAGCTTCTAACTGAAGCAACAGGTCAAATCTATTTTCCACATTCACCATAAAGCTGTCAGACAAAGTTCTAGGCCTGTTCCTCCTGTTGCCTGTTGCCACTTCCCACCTCTCTTTACCCTTCTCCCTCCTTAACCTGTCAAGATCTCCCCTGGCCTTGTCTAACTCAGCCTGAAGGGCAGCAATTTTCCCCTCCTGTTCCAGTATCTTCCTATCTCTACTACAAATCCTACAAAACCACTGATGAGTCTCATTTACTTCCCCTATTCCCACGCCACTACAGTCACCCACATGGAAAAAACTACAGCACCCATCACACCAAAGCCCCGACCTAACAATTCTACGGCAAGTCAAGCACTTTTCACTCATGATAAACGTAATAATTTATTAAGAATAAGTCAGTTAAATTACAGATAAACACGAAAATATGGTTACACAAATTTGGCCTATACGCAACTGTGTGTAAACAAAAACAAAAGTGCAAAGTTTCTGAAACAACAAGTTAAACTTTACGCTACTTTCCGGAAATGCTAGTTAAATAATGAAGAGGTACGCTAAGTTAAATTGCTGGAGAGAGCAAGGAACAACTAAACGAAATTCTATAGATTTGCTGCAGCAGAACGTAAACAGAAAATACGACTGTACGGTCTTTTCGCGTTTTCTGCTATATTACGTAATGAGAAATGAAACCTTTAATGGTACACTTAAACGGCACACTAATACACTTATTTACCACGTAATCAGTACTAATCTATGTGTTTTATAATCTAAAATAACTTATCTTTACGAGAACACCAAACCTCGCGCTAATCGCTTGGCTGCAGGGCTGCAGGGCTCCATACACAATCAAGAACAGGAACTGACATCGCACATAATGCAAACACACACACACACACACACAAACACACACACACACACACACACACACTTGTGTGTGTGTGTGTGTGTGTGTGTGTTTTTGTGAGTTAGAATGTGTGTCTGTAGCTGTAATGTTAGTTTCTGTTCTTGCTTGTGTTTGTCATAGGAAGTTATTAACATATCAGTTCCAGGTTGTCCACATTGATAATTAGAGTATTATTAAGTTAACAGTGAAATATATGTATCTGGAATTTTTATACTTAGTGAAATGATTTTCATAATTATTTTATTATGAAGTGAACTTAGTAGCTTTTAGTACCACATGGAGCACTTTGAACAAAATACTACTTTGAATAGCAAAACAATAGTTCCAAAACGCTATTTAAAGCTTCTTTAAATATTTTAAACATTTTATGGCTGTGAGCTGAGCAACCATATATGGAATTATATAAACTGCCAACTGGTTGCAGAAAATTAAAAAAAAAACACATTAAACTGGTTTCCATAGTTCTAAGACTATCTTCGTCAGTATTGTAAAAGTTACCTAGAAAAATGTACAAGGTATAGATAATATACATAAAATAGATACATATGTCACAATTCTCAAATAAAACCCGATAACTGTACTTGTATGAAATCACATGAATACCTTAAGACCTCACCAACAGTGCTCTCGTCTAACGACATGTTTGTGTTCCATGAGTCAAGAATAAAAATCATAATAAAAACGAGAGAGAGTTGTCAAACAATGATAAAAAAATGCTTACAAGTAATGCGGAAGTTAACTGCCGTAACTGGGTAAGACTGGCACATACACACCACAAGAGGCATCAGACTAAGCGGCATCTTAGCCGACACTGCCATGGGATGGAGACAAGGATTAGTAGTGCCATTAAATAACAAATGGCAGGCAAATCTCTGCGTTAAGAGTAAAATACATGGCTGTAGGTGTACACTAGTAACATATACTACCCAGATAATAGGCAATGTGACGGTTTGCAAGGACAGTAACTCAACCTTTTTACGGGTACTTTTAAACAAGAAATAAACTGACAATGACAGTTGGATAAGGAAAACTGACATTCCCGACGCTACTGTGAGGAAAAATTCTAAAATCAGACAATTCTAAGTAACCGCTTTGAACCGGGAACGCAATTTTAATTACACAACTATAACACTGGTCAACAGCCATTTTGCATCTGGGATGTGATACAACAATAGCATGTATTTTTGAGTGTAGAATGCGAATATACCTTACAAAATGTTGTAGAACTTACCATTTTTGAGTTTTTAAAGTTTTTTTATATTTTTCGTGTTCAGTATTTCGCTTTTTTCTGTTCTTCTGTTTTGATGTTTAATTATTTGTTTTCTTTTGAAAAGGAGAGCAATAAGATCTACAAATAGTCAGTAGATGGTTGGTGTGGTAATCAAGTTGTGTGAAAGAGATCCTCTGTGAGTGTTTTCTATGAAAGATGGTGCAAACTTTTTGTTATTAAAGGTTACACTAAGAGAAACGGCAACTAGTAAATCTCGTTGCTGCCTAACCACCCCAACAACTTTTATTATGTGTGGGAAATTCACTCGAAAAGCCCAAAGAAAACCAGTCACTGATCTGGTTAAGAAGGCATATAAATTGTATTTTCACTGTCCTGTTGGTGATCAAGATAAAAATTTTGCACCTCATATTGCCTGCATAGCCTGTACTACAACCTTAACCGAGTGGTTGAAAGGAAAACGCCGAGGGAAACGCCGAGCCATGCCATTCGCTGTTCCGATGGTGTGGTGTGAGCCTAATGACCATTATTCACACCGTTACTTCACTCTTACAAATATTTCGGGACATTCAAGCAAAGTTAGACATAAAATAAAGTATCCAAATGTATTTTCAGTGCATTTGCCTGTGCCCCATGATGAGGGGTTGCCTGTTCCTGTCTGTAACTTGGTAGCCACGGAACCAGACACCATGTCAGGTGAATCGAAAGATGTTGAACATATAGGAGAGTACTGTCCTCAATATCATGACGCATCGCGTCAGCTCGTTAATCAAAAGGAATTGAACGATTTGGTTCGCGATCTAAAACTTTCGAAACACCAAGGTGAACTCTCGGGGTCGAGACTGCAACAACGGAACCGTCTTGCTCCAGGGTCAAAAATTTCCTGTTTCAGATCAAGAGGTGCTTCCTTCGCTCAGTATTTCGATATCCAGAATTCAATATGTGTAAGTAGAGATGTCAATCGACTGATGATGCAGCTAGGTGTACAACATAATCCACAGGAGTGGCAACTATTTATTGACTCCAGTGAAACCAGCTTGAAAGCAGTACCAGTGCTTAATGGCAATGCATTTCCATCCGTACCTTTCGCTTAAGCAGTAGACATGAAAGAAACTAATGAAACCATGGGTTTACTGCCAGTGGCAATCAAATATAAGGATCATGAATGGCAGCTTTGCTGTGATTTAAAAGTTGTTGCACTGCTTACAGTTTTACAGGCTGGATTCGCGGAATACTGCTGCTTTTTGTGCCTTTGGGAGAGCCGTGACACCAAGCTCCACCATACAGTCAAGGAATGGCCTATAAGGAAGTCATATGTTCCTGGAAACGCAAGTGAGAACAATACGCCATTGGTTGAGCCCGATAAAATGATTTTGCCTCCCCTTCACATGACGTTGGGTCTTCTTAAGAACTTTGTAAAAGCTCTAGATAAAGCAGGTGATGGCTTCAATCACTTAAAAGAAACGTTTCCCAAATTAAATGAGGCAAAGCTGAAAGAGGGTATATTTGTTGGACCACAAATCAGAAAATTGCTGAAAGATCCAGCCTTTGATACCAAACTCACAGATATCCAATTAGCTGCTTCGTCTTCTTTTAAAGAAATTGTGAAGGCCTTTTTGGGTAACAGAAAAAACTATGTCACCATTGTGAAAGACCCGTTACATAACTGTAAAAACATGGGGTGTAGAATGTCGCTTAAAATTCACTTTTTACATTCTCACCTTGATTTCCTCCCGGAAAATTTGGGAGCCGTAAGAGATGAGCATGGCGAACGTTTTCACCAAGACATTCTTACCATGGAACTCAGTTACCAAGGCCGTTGTAATCCTTCGATGGTGGGTGACTACTTCTGGGGTCTGGTTAGGGAGAGTGATGAAACGACAAACGAAAGAAGAGCTATGTCGTCGCATTTTTCAAAAACCAAAGACGATTAAAGATGAAAATATCTTCTGAACTAATGTGGGCCTTTTATTAGCATCATGCTCATATATACATACAAAATAGTATTGATTTCAAACGTTCTAAATGTGTATTTTGGTTTGACTTAATTGTGCCAATTTTTGCTATTACCATTTTTTCTGCTGTGTATCTAGTAAATGTTACATCATAGAGAAAAACAGAGTCTACGAGTGTGGTCAGCACTCCAAAATTAGGTAAATCCATCCATTTACAAACTAGATGCAGAAAAAAATGTTTAAATTTGTTAACTAGTGTAATTGTGCGTTAAGAATGAAACCGTCTTTAAGCGAGAGGTGTTTGAAAATTTAAAATTCTTCAAGGGTATAGAATCTTAGACCGTTTTCCTCGGAGTGTAGGATACTTGAATTTCCCTGTGATTAACAAGTGGTCGGAAAATGATGTATTATGAACATTAGTAGCCTTTTCCCTCTAAATCTTACAGATATAGCTCGCCCTGTTTGTCCTAGGAAATAGACTGGGCAAGAGTCACATACAATTTTATAAACTCCTGACGTTTGCGAATAAGAAAGTGTTGAATCCAAATTGCGAAGAAGATTATTTTTTAGAGAATGATCGATGGAAAAAGCTACTTTGCCATTACATTGGGTTAGCAGAAGACACTGTAGTTTAAAAAGTTTCTAGCTGCTGCCTTAGGCGCATTTCATATTCTAGATATGTTGACGAGATACTGATTATTTATAGAGAAGCGAATAACGAGACAGATCACCTATTCAAATTTTTTAACGAACTTCAAGAAAGAAATTATTATGACCTGCAAGCCTGAAAACGAATTTCGGCAATTACGCTATTTTTGCTAACTCCGACAATAGTAGATGATAAAATTTCCTGTAATATCTTGTGTAATGAAACTTGCATTGATCAAATAGTACCTTCGACTTCAACAGACCGTCAGTCTCATAAAAAGCCTTCTTTCATTCAGCTGTCCATAGAGATCTTTCTATTCTATTTTCCAATAAGAATCTTAAAGAAGAAATACATTTGATCAAACCTGCTGCAGTGAATAATAGCTACGAACAGAACATAGTAAGAAACCTTTTCAATAATAAAACGAAGAACAGAATCACCACTCTGGGCGTTTCCATTATTAACCGAAACGATAGTATATAATTTATTTTAATACCATTTCTTGGACCAGTCTCTTACAGAATACAGCGTCTTCTGCAAAACAAATATGACTGCAAAGTGTCTTTTTCTACCGATAATTCTCTATAAAGTAATCTTATTCGCAATTTGGATTCAACGCAGTCTCATTTGCAAAATTCAGGAGTTTATAAAATCGTCTGTGACTCTTGCCCAGTCTATTATATAGGACAAACAGAGCGAGCTGCATCTGTAAGATTTTTGAGAACATCTTAAAGGTAAAAAGGCTACTAATATTCGTAACTCATCCTTTGCCGAGCACTTGTTAATCACAGGGCATAAACCCAAAGAAGGGCTAACTGTCAGTATCCTACACTCCGAGAAAAAAGGTCTCAGACTCGATATCCCTGAAAAATAGGAAATTGTCAAACACCTTTCGCTTAAAGACTGTTTTATTCTTAACGAACAATTACAGCTGCATAACAAAAACTGCTTTCAAATGTTGTAGCTGTTACTTTGAATGGCCTGATTTTCGAATTTTTCCTCACAGCAGCGTAGGGAATGTCGGTTTCCCTTACCCAATTGTCATTGTCAGATTTTTACTTTATTTAAAACTACCTTTAAAAAGGCCGACTCACTATTTTTGGAAACTTTCATATTGTGAGTTATCTGTAACTATGTTGCTGATATATACCTACAGTAATGTAATTTCGGTCTTCCTTGTTAAGAAGTTTGGTTAAAAGATGGTACAACTAATCCTCGTGTCCATCTCATGGCAGTGTCGTTTAGTCTGATGCCTCTTGTGCTGTATATGTGGCGGTCTTCACTGGCGACAGCAGTTAACTTGTGCCGCTACTTACAATCACGGTTTTATCACTCTATGATAACAGTCTGCATTTTTAATTATGAGTTTTATTCTTGACTCACGGAACACGAACATGTCATTTGAGGAGAGCACTGTTGCTGACGTTTTAAAGTTGTTATGTGATTTCATGTAAGTACAGTCTTCTGGTTTTATTTGGTAATTATCACATATGTACCTATTTTATAGACACATTATCTGTACCTTACATACTTTTCTAGTTAACCTTTGCCGATCTGGTGAAGATAGTCTTAGAACTATCGAAACTTGGTTCGTATGTTTTTTTTAAAAAAAAACCTTTTCAACCATTTGGCTGACTATTACATTTTATATAACTTCTTCAAATGATTTCATTTTGTCATGTCAATATATTCACTTCTTTTTAAAGCTGTGACAATTTGTGGAATCTGAATAGGAGGCTAATAAGGCTAGTGAGGGTAATCAGGGTGTGTGACAAACTGTTACGCTTTAACACATATGTTATGAAATCTTCAGAAGATACTGGTTCATGCGTAAAAGTACAACGCTAAACATTGCTTTGTGTGAAGGTTAATGCGGATATTGTCTTCTGTGCTAATGAAGCGAGACAGTACGATGCATTTGAGACTCTTGATGCAAAGCGCTCTATTGTTTCCTCTTGTCCTCGTTTTTCTACAATTTAAAGCAAACCAAAAAATGCCATGTTGCCGCCACTGATAATGGTTTACGTCCAAGGCACTTTTAATTCTTTCTTCCAGTAACTCTGGTCCCTCTGAGCATTCCAGATGTTAGCATTTCAAGGCTAGCCACAGACGTTTTTTACTCACAAACGTTTAGCACTCTACCTCACGCCTGTCTACATTTTTTATTCATGCCAAAGCCTTTTTGTTGTTGGAAGACCGACCGCCATCTTTTTTTCTAACTACAAACAATATTTTAGTCCCTATGCAGGAACCAGTTAAAACGATTATTTTAGTATGCGTACAATACAGATTTACATGGATTTAAAATGATACTCACACAATATTAAGACATTACATATTTTTAAAACATTTATGTATCTTAAAGTCAAAGAAATTAATGAATTAATGATTACAGCTATTATGCAATCGATACGCTACAAAGCCTTTTCAATAGTTGCAGGAGCATCAGACTGGTTTAGGTTTTGCTTCAATACTATGGTGAACGGCTGAAAGAAATTGTAAACTGCAGTCGTTATATTTTTCCCATGGAAATTTTGCTATACTGTACTGATAGATGATAACATACTCTGGGTAAAAAATTCCGGAAGTAAAACAGCCCTTCATTCGCAAATCCAGCTTCGAATAACCAAAAGGACTTTCGGTCTTTTTAAGCTCTAAGACATCCAAACGAACCTCACCCTGTCTATTTGGAACACTGCGGCACATCACTTTCCTTGAAGATATGTCGTGAATGTTTTCTCTGTTAGACAGTTTGCATGCCGTAAGCCAATGGATGATATTTTGGATCCCGGGTCGTAGCGTTGAGACCACATCTCATGTACACAGATGGCGTTATTTGGTCATTTGGTAACTCAACCTAGTATCGGTCCAGCATGTCTGGACAACGTTCCATTCTGTAACTTTTGGGCCTCGTATAAGCATCTGTGAAATCCGTCTCACACACGCTTTGCGGCAACAGAGGTTGAGTACCATCTTGTGTGAGAGTCTGCAGCCATTATTCAGCTGTGAAAACAATTTCCTGTTCTTGGTCCATCGATATCGTGAATACCTCACTACGTGGCTTTCTGGTGCAATTCCGAGTTCGTGCGTGCCTTGATGAATAAACCTATATATTGTTTCTACGTAGATTTGGCGAAAAGACCATGAAGATAATATTAGGGACACAGGGGAGCAGACAGTGCTGCACGACACTGAATCCACCATACAGTGTTAAGTGGCCTGGTGATTCTAGTTGTAGATGTGGATGAGTTGATCCAGACACTTTTCATTTTGAGGAAGGCATCTAAATACTGTCGACAAAGGCGTGTTTCCTCTTTCACATTCTTCTCATCACTAAGAAAATGCCTTACTCATCGCCTCACATTACTCACGTCCGTCTTAAAGTCACAACACACCCTTAACGTGCGTCAATAGATTTCCCTTGCCGCAGTTTCTTGAGCAGTTGGATTTAAATGAGGCTTTAATATATACACAGCTCGATATTAGACGCCAAATGGGTAGATCCTGTCCCAAGTCAAAGAAGAATACACAGGACGTTAGCTGCAAGAAATAAAACTCAGTAATCCGGCATCTTCGTTAAGCTCGGAAAAAATCCAACATATATTCTGTGAAATCTTTTGTCTAAAAACAAGAAATAGAATTGATTAGAAAAATGCTGATTAAATCGATTCCCTTAGCTGCAAGACATGTGTTGTTGATATATATGATTAGTGACAGCTGAAAATGTGTGCGCGGCCGGGACTTTTACTTTTTTGTTCGATGTTGTTCGTTACATTTCTTCGGTGCGGATGTCCCATGACAACTGTTCAAATTCAGCGTTGAGCCATTGACTCAGTTTTTTATTGCAAAGGGCAGCTACCCCTCTCATAGAAAACGCTGAGCTACCGTGCCGGCAAGGACTCGAACCCGGGACCTCCTACTTACATGGCAGACGCTCTATCCATCTCAGCCACCGAGGGCACGGAGGATAGTGCGACTGCAGGGACCTATCCCTTGCCCGGGTCCAGTGAAACCCACACTTGCAACTGTCCACAACCTACACTCGTAGTGTTCCTAATAGATATTTGCCCGTTCATTCATTGCTCGCGCCAGCGTAAGCTGCTGAGTCCCGTAAGAGTTCGGGAAAAGAGTGCGCATTGGAACAGAAGAAGGTCAAAAGCCTGGTAGCCTTTATCTATATGAAGATGGTGTCTGTTCCCGAAAGAACACTTTGCCCGAACTCTTACGGGTTTTGTCAGATTAGTCTGGCGCGAGTAATGAGATTAGAAAAACATTAGACGCAGCTTTGAATGACGTACGAAACCGCGCACTGCATACGAGATGCTGATTGAGGATACCGTTCCACTTCTTGGGTATTTGGAACATTTTCTATTGAAAAATTTTTAAGGCTATAAACAGTTGTAATTTTTTTTCCCACTTTCGATCACAGATGCCAGAATCATGTCATGGCCATAGAAATGTAGAATCTGCCTTCTACTACTTTTTCATTTCTCAATCGGCTGTACATGACTTCTAGCATAGTTCAAAGGCGCGTAAAATTTTTATCTAATCTGTTTTACTTGTAGTTTTAGAAAAATCAATTCACAAGATATTTCACAGCTCTTTTCATTTTGTTTTTATTTTGACATGCTGTTCGGGTAAAATGGTTTTTCTGACATCTCATTACGTTTTCTAGCGTCATCTGTCCCCGAAATTTCCTGAATTTAGTATATGATTCGAAGGTGATCATTTTCACAGAAATATCGCACCAATGGAACTCTTTATGCTCGGAGCAGCTACGCCTGGATGATATGAATGTTTTGATACCTCATTTGACATCCTAGTCCTTTCTGTTCTCGAAACATCCTAAATTTATTCCCTGAAGGAAGCATTTTCATCGAGCAATATCAAATCAACGCAGCTTTTTTCTCAGTGTTGGTCGGCCATGAAGGAATTAACATTTTGACATTATAAGCAGCTGCTCGCAAAATATATCAATTTTTCGTCAAATGACTAATTAAGTTTCTCACAACTACTTTCAGCCAGTTGCATATGTTTTTACAGAGCTAGACCTGGCGCTGGTCGATTTGATACTTCATTTGTCCGTTCACCACTCCTCGTTTGGCAATAAAAACTCAAACAAAAATGTTCCCTAAAAGCCGACTAAGTTTTTATTAATTCCCCTGATAACTTTTTTGTGTAAAACTAGACCTCGTGCTGGTTATTTTGATACCACATTTGTCCATCCTTTGTCTGGCTGTGAAAATTCAAAAATGGTTCAAATGGCTCTGAGCACTATGGGACTTAACTTCTGAGGTTATCAGCCCCTTAGAACTTAGAACTACTTCAACCTACCTAACCTAAGCACGTCACACACATCCATGCCCGAGGCAGGATTCGAACCTGCGACAGTAGCGGTCGCGCGGTTCCAGACTGTAGCGCCTAGAATGTGAAAATCCGAACACTACTACTCTGTGTAGTTTCCTCTCGAATCACTTGTTAGTTAGTTCTTGATTACCTCGGTTTTCTTCAAGAAAATAATACATATTATGCAAAATTAGACCTCACACTGACCAATTTCCGGCCTCATTTTTTCATTTTCTAATTTTATTTCGCTTAAACGTTTGGGACACAGAAATCTTCCCTCAAATCACTAATTAAATTTGTAGTAATTACTCTACTTATTTTAAAGCAAATAACCGGTTTTTGGGGAAAAAACTGCAGCTCATGCTGGTCAGTTTGATGCCAAATGTCCATTTCGCACTCTGTGAATAGCTATGAAAATTCTGACGAAAATCTATTTTGTAATTTGTAGTCACATTATTTTTCACTACGTTGAGACATCTGAGCAAAAAGCAGGCTGTCGGTTCGGAATGACGCTCGTACATGGAAAGGGTCTTCATTCCCAGAAGAGGCCGCAGGAGTTCGTTAGACGGTGCAGTGGTCAGCGGGAATTGTTGGGAATGTTAGCGAAGGCGGCGGCAGGGCGAAAGCGACAGTGAGGCGAGGCGCGAGCTGCGCAGTAGTTGCGCGCCAGAGTATGACGCTGGCTGGTGTTTACAAGTTTTAATCACATTCCAAAGCCTGCCGCCAACTACGCGCCGGCGTTGCTGTATGGCGCCTGGCGTGAAGGCAACCGGGCGCTCGCCGGCCTGCATACCAACTGGTCCGGGGTGTGAGGCGCGGTGAGGTTTCAACTGCGAGTCGCACCACAGCGCACCGGAAATTTCCGGCAATTCTGCCACGTTCTTCTTTTTTTCCCCTTTTTGTTTTTTGCCGCTCAACCGCTCGGTCGTTGTTTCTAGCGCTCTGCGCCACAATTGGCGTGTAATATTTCCTGCGCTCTGTGGTGTGTCGCATCCTGGTTGACAATCTGTTACCTTCCTGCCTGTGTCTGTATCTGTGTTGTGTGTATGTGTGTGTGTGTGTGTGTGTGTGTGTGTGTGTGTGCTGTAAACAGTAAAGAGCGCACATCTATATGACTTCTTCCGTAATTGCTCGGTGTCCGATTTGACGTAAACATTACATTTTTGCTTCCGCCGTAATTTAACATTTTATTTATATGGATGACTTAGAACTCAGTAAAAATGTGTAGCTATAAAGAGGGACGATAGCTGGTGGTAAGTTGCGTTCCAAAAATGAACAGCATAGAGACAGAAGTGATGACACATTCTGCAGAACCTGACAATCATTTTGCAGGACAATGCTCAAGCACGTACAGTGCAAGCTGTTACTGACTTGTTTGACTGATGGGGCTGCTAAGTGCTATGCCACCAACTGCACTCCCCTGACTTAAGCCCTCCGATTTCTAAAATGAAGGAAACAACTTCACGCCATTCGCTTATGTACTGCTACAAATTCGTCGGACAATAGACCGCGCCGCTCGAACTGTCAATACAACTGGCACTGCTAAGAGTATCCCACGACTTCCACATCGCTGGCAGCGGGTTATACACGATGATGGTGACCACTTTGAAGGTCAGTAAAACTTTCAAACACGTATCTATTTTGTACATATATTCCCAGTGCAGTTCAGTACTTCATTAGTTACTCCATTTACCGATCTAATTGTCATCATTCTTCTGTGGCACCACATTTCAGAAGCTTATGTTCACTTCGTGTCTGAACTGTTTCATTTCTGAACATTTCACAAAAGACTTCCTAACCCATAAATTTATTCACATGAAACTATAGGGTGCCAGAGACCTTTTCACATCTTATACATCTATGGTGTATACATGCAGACTGAAGCAATGAACGAAAATTTATATCAATGTCGGATTTCGAACCTGCATGTCCTGCTTATAGCTAGATGCACTAACCACTACGCCATCCTGGCATGTTGGATTTGAATAACTGCACAGGCTACTCTAGCACGCTTTTTTTCTCAATCCATTTTTATCAGGTATGAACATATTCCTTTTTTCCAGAAATGCTTTTCATGCTGTAGCCAGTCTGCACTTTATAACTTCTCTACTTTGGTCGGTTATTATACTGCTCAAACACCAAGACTCATACGTCACTTTTAGTGTTTTATTTCTTAATCGAATTCTGACAGAGTTACTTGATTTAATTCGAATTGTTTCCAGTGCTTCTGTTATACTTCTGTTGATTTGCATCTTATAACCTCTTTTCAAGACACTGCCCTCTCCCTAAAACTTCTCCTCCAACTCCTTTCCCTTTTCTGACAGAATCACATTGTCATCAACCAACCTCAGAATTATATCTTTTCCTTGAACTTCCCTTTCTTCTTGACTTCCTTTACAGCTTGCTTAATGTACAGACTGAATAACATTGGTGAAGGTCTCAACGCTATCTCACCTCCAGGCTCTGACAGCCCTTCATATAAAGAAACAGCCTCATTACGTTGTACAAGATATTATAATGCCTTTACATATATAGGTCGGTTGCTTATTTCTCTCAGTACTTTTTTAATTGGATAGAGCAATGAAAGAACTTGGTAAAGGTTTGAAGAAATGTATTACATTTGTCGTTCAACTCATCTGTGGGGTGGGCCCCTTGTCAAGATATCCCTTTGCGATTGGCTTTAAATGTCTCCATTTCAAGTAAATTCAAGTTCCTAAATTATTTGTGCACTAATTTTGGATGTGACTGATTTGATGTCTTTGAGTATTACTACATGTGCATGTGCATCTGACACTCTGTTACACATTTTTCTGACACAACACCAATTACGTAGAGAGAGCTACAGAATGTTGCCTTACGCAGCTTTCTTCCTTATCCAGATGGGTTAATCTAGGATATTAGAGGCAGCACTAAGCTCAAGAGCGTACAATAGGACCAAATGAAATGCCTAAAATATATTTTATTTTGGACTTCAACGTCTGCTCAAGGATACTGGCTGACTTTTCAAACTACTGACTCTTTGTGGTTGGAGAAGCTGTGAAAATAAGTCTCTGGAGCATTAACCTCAATGGAAACAGTGTCTAACCATGTAACACGACTAGAAGCGGACGCTTGACAAAGAAATCTCGTAGAGGAACACTGCAAATAATTTATCACTTGATATGCACGGTTGGTCTCCAATTGATGAAGTCCAGCCCATACAAGTGGAATCTCTGACTGCAGAAGGCGGCATCCCCGTACCGGCCATCTCCATAATGCCATTACGACACAGTGAAGTCGGTTTGGTGTTGTCCTCTGTGACATCCTCATCAGTTTACTAGTGACATCCTCATCAGTTTTACAAAGGGCGGACCTAGCCCCAGACAACACAGGTTGAGACAGAAAGGTTGCGTTTGGGTCCGATTTTGCCCCAAAAGATAACAGGGAACCTTTTGGTCCTTAGTACGGGTAATGTTTTGCTTTTCTTCATTCCTGAGACTTGATGCTGCTCTCCATGCTTTGCCCTGTACAAGCCTATTCACCTCTGAATATCTACTGCAGCCTACATACGTTTGTACCTGCTTAGTTAATTCACAACTAAGTCCCCCTCGGCAGTTTTTACATCCTACGCTTATTTACACTACCAATCCGACTGTCCATTGACACCTCAGGATATGTCCTGTTCAGGATTTGTCCTGTTCAGGATATGTCCTGTCCAGGATATGTCCTGTCAACCGTTCCCTTGCTTTTTTCGGGTTATGCTACAAATTTTCTTTCCCCAATCTTACTCAGTACCTCCTGCTTAGTTATTCAATCTGCCCACCTAATCTTCAGCATTCATCCATAGAACCATATTTTAGAAGCTTGTCTGAAATACTTAGCGTCCAAGTCTCACTTCCGTA
The DNA here is from genome assembly GCF_021461395.2 of Schistocerca americana. Taxonomy (NCBI): domain Eukaryota; kingdom Metazoa; phylum Arthropoda; class Insecta; order Orthoptera; family Acrididae; genus Schistocerca; species Schistocerca americana. Next base: position 195,743,898 of record NC_060122.1, on the reverse strand, counting down.
CAGGGCTACACACCAAACAGAATAGATTTCATAACAATTAAGTTTATGTTAGATGCGTACAAGTGTTATTTTTAACACAGATTTCTTTCGTTCTGTTTTCTGTACGCATTTTATATCATTTCTACTTCGGCCATCGTCTATTATTTTGCCATGCAAATGACAAAACTCACATCCCACTTTAAATGTTTTGTTTCCTAATCTAAAACTGTCAGCAGAACCTGATTTCTTTCCACAGCATTTGGTTACTTTGGTTTTATTTTTGATGACGTTCATCTTATAATCTCATTTCAAAATACGATTAATTTGTTCAACTGCAATTCCAAGTCTTTAGCTCTCTGTCTGACAGAATTACAGTGCCATCGGCAAACATCCGAGTTTTATATATACGAAAGTTCTCGAAAGAACGGTTACTGTTGATGACCGTGCAGCTTTTCCCTGGAATAAATGATGATTAACTGACAACGTCAGCTGCCGACAGGTGTTGTTGATATACCTCGATGTGGACAGCTGAAAATGTGTGCCCCGACCGGGACTCGAACCCGGGATCTCTTGGGCAAATGTCTATAAGGTACAATACATACGTAGAATTGTGGACAGTTGGGAATGAGAGTCTCACAGGAAGCGTGCACGGGATAAGTCCCTGCAGTCGCGCTATTCATCTGTGTCGGCTCAGATGGATAGAGCGTCTGCCATGTAAGCAGGAGATCCTGGGTTCGAGTCCCGGTCGGGGCACACATTTTCTGCTGTCCACATCGAGGTATATCAACAACACCTGTCGGCAGCTGAGGTTGTCAGTTAATCATCATTTATCCGAGTTTTATTTCTTTTCCCTGAACTTTAATTCCCTTCTGAGTTTCTCTTTGGTCCTAATTAATGCTTGTTCGGTGTACTGTCGGAATTACACTGGAGTTGGCTACGGCTTTGCCTCATTCCTTTCTCAATTATTGGTTATTTTTCGTATCTTCCATCTGCTTTAACTGCAGCCTGGTTTCTGCACAGCTTACAAAGCACTATCGTTTCCTGTATTGTATCACTGCTACCTTCCGAAACTAAAAGAGGTTAATCCAGTCAACATTATCAAAACATTCTCTAAATCTGCAGTTGCTATAAACGTTTCCCCTTCCTCAGTCTAACTTCTGAGGTAGATTGAAGGGCCAGTATTGTCTAATTTGTTCTTGCAATTCTCTGAAACTCGAATTATTCTGTCCCGACGTCGGATACCATTAAATTTCCATTTATCTATCAGTATCCGAGTCAGTAGTTTGCAACCATGATTTACTAAACTGCTGGCTCTGTAGTATTTACACCTATCAGTGCCTGGGATCTTTGAAATTTGAACCATTACATCCTTCCTGAACTCTCTCACGTATCCTGCACACCAAATACAATATTGATGACGGTTGGCATGATCACTTTGAAGATAACAGCTATACAAGTTTTGACAATATGCAAAAATTAAAATAGTCTGCAGTTGCAAGTATTTGCTTTAATCAGTTACTGGTTTATATCGTAATAATCGTCTTCAGATTGATCCGAAAAAGGAATTCCATTGTGGTGAGTTAACAACATTGTAAGTTGTAGGGTTGATTCACATTTACTGAGAAGCAACTAACAAACACATACCTGTCGCGTTTTAGTTAATAAATAAATGAAATAAAATTTATAGATTGACTTCGTCTCGTGATATGCAAACATTATAAAACTTGCAGTAAACACTCATGGCCCGCAACGTAAGGCCGTCATGAGCATACTGTGCTTGCAGCTACGATACAAAAAGCCACTGTTTGTAATGACGTGTTACATAGCCAGAGATGCTGTCTTCCACATCCTATATGAGGCAAATAGTAGTTAAAATTTAACTAAAAAGAGATACATTTCAATTGTGTGTTCACACTAAAATGTTAATTACAATTATAAACGCTAGCTCTGAAGCAGGGGTCTGCGACGTTTGTAGCACATCATGAAGTTAACTGAAACCACCACTCCGTCTTTAGGCCGCAAGTGGCCCATCGGGACCATCCGACCGCCGTACTATCCTCCGTTGAGAATGCGGATAGGAGGGGCGTGGGGTCAGCACACCGCTCTCCCGGTCATTATGATGGTTTTCTTTGACCGAGCCCTACTATTCGGTCGAGTAGCTCCTCAATTGTCATCACGGGGCTGAATGCACCCCGAAAATGGCAACAGCGCATGGTGAGTGGATGGTCACCCATCCAAGTGCCGACCACGCCCGACAGCGCTTAACGTCGGTGACTCACGGGAACCGGTGTATCCACTGCGGCAAGGCCGTTGCCTAAGTTAACTGAAAGCATCATCGCAAACCACCTAAGAGCCACTGGCACAATGAGCTCATGGAATCAGAGCCAAAAAAATGTGGACAGTGCAGGGCAAGGGCAGAAAAGAAATTGACAAAATTGGAACAGCACGACATGCGAGAACCACAACTGCTTGCCACACCGTGGAAAACAGACGTTCGGTGTAAATTCGTTCCGTTCTCTTAGAAGTCTTGTGGGGTGATTTTTCTTATTTCTGCAGATCTCTGTTTCTTTTTAATGGTCCAATAGGTGGACCTTCGGTGCAGTGTGTATGACCAGCATGTTACAATGTATACTGGTTACAGCAGGCTTTCATACTATCAGGTATTGTCGAAATGGAGTTTAGTCTGTGGATGCGTATCTACCTTAGCACAAAATTCGAGCACCATGATCCGCTGATGACTGAACTGCTAACCAGGCACAATAGTCTGGTGATACGAAGGAAAATAGTTTACGAGGAAGGAAACCGATACGCCAGCCGCGCTGCGCGCTCACCGCCTACAACCCTCGGGCTGCGCACAGTGGTGCCAGGCGTCCCTTCCGCCAGCCGGCATCTCCACCGAGGCTGTCTCCGCTTCCCCTTCGCAGTACAGCGACCCGCCCTAGTTCCAGCTCACCGCAGCAAGCCGCGCCGTCCTCCGCTGTACTGCTGCTGTCCGGGACCAAGTCGGCTGCCGGCGTCTTTGTTCCCGGCCGCATCCCAAGAGACGGCCGGTGCAAACTAGTTCTCCAGCCGCTCGCCGGACCGCCTCCGCACAGCTCGCGTGTGCGATAGAGAACGCCCAACCGCGCGTAACCATTCGTCCATTTCTTTCAGTTTCAAACATCGCGAGCGCGAGCGTACAGTATTTCATGGAATGTGAAATTTTCAATAAAACATTTCGGGTCATGTAACAACTCACCATATACACTACTGGCTACTAAAATTTTTGCTATAAGATGGATAACAAATAATGATATTTTACTTACTGCACCTGTACACAATGAAAGTAAAAAAATAAAAAATAAACAATGAAATTGGTGGAAAGCGAAATATAGAACACTGAACAGCGACTAGGCTGTGCAGAAATGAGAGATACCGTGGTATCATTCTATGTGTTGCTTCATTAATCGCAATGGATGACGAATGGTGCGTGGTGGTCTCTCAGCAACTCAAGACCCGTTGTATCTAGGTAAATGAGGACGGCACGGGTAAAATAGAATCTTGCGTTATTTTGTTGAAAGATAACGTCCTAGAGACATAAGATACAGGTGGTAGAAAAAATACGGAGCACAACACAACCACGCCTAGAACTACGTAGCAAAACCGTTGGCATTCTAAACAACTTCCAATCATTTCGAAATGGATAAATACAGGTCCTCTGTGAGTTTCAATTCCATACCATTATTTCTGCAAAACAGTGTTAAGTTCAGGAACCGACGATGGAGCTGCATAGCGACCAAGCAGTCTTCTCTCCAAGGTAGATATATATAAGTGGTGACTATGGAAGCCATGGGGGATGTGCCAAAACGTCTTCGTTCTTACAAAACTAGTTCCGGATGGTGAAAGCTACACTATGTGATCAAAAGTATATGGGGACCTGGCTGAAAATGACATACAATATCGTGGAACCCTCTATCAGTAACGCTGGAATTCAGTATGGTGTTGACCCACACTTAGCCTTGATGACAGCTTCCACTGCCGCAGGCATACGTTCAATCATGTGCTGGATGGTTTCATGGGGGGTGGCAGCCCATTAATCACGGAAAGCTGCACTGACGAGAGATATCAATGTCGGTCAGTCAGCCTGGAACGCCCGCATCTCGTGGTCGTGCGGTAGCGTTCTCGCTTCCCACGCCCGGGTTCCCGGGTTCGATTCCCGGCGGGGTCAGGGATTTTCTCTGCCTCGTGATGGCTGGGTGTTGTGTGCTGTCCTTAGGTTAGTTCGGTTTAAGTAGTTCTAAGTTCTAGGGGACTGATGACCATAGATGTTCAGTCCCATAGTGCTCAGAGCCATTTGAACCATGCCTGGAACGATGTCGGCGTTCCAAAACATCCCAAGGGTGTTCAATAGGATTCAGGTCAGGACTCTCTGGAGGCCAGTCCATTACAGGGATGTTATTATCGTGTAACCACTAGGCCACAGGCCGTGCATTAAGAACAGGTACTCGATAGTGTTGAAAGATACAATCGCCATCCCCGAATTGCTATTCAATAGTGGGAAGCAAAAAGGTGCTTAAAACATCAGTATATGCCTGTCCTGTGATAGTGCCATGCAAAAGTCCGGGGGGTGCAAGCCCCCTTCCATGAAAAACGCGACCACACCATAACCCCAATTTAATGTTGACATTACACACGCTCCAGATGACGTTCACGGGGAATTCGCCATACCCACACCCTGCCATCGGATCACCACATTGTGTACCGTGATTCGTCACTCCATAAAAACGTTAGTCCACTACTCAATCGTCCAATGTTAAGCTCCTTACACCAAGACAGTCGTCGTTTTGCATTTACCGGCGTGATGTGTGTCTAATGAACAGCCGCTCGACCATGAAATCCAAGTATTATCACCTCCCGCCTAGTCGTCATAGTACTAGCAGTGGATGCTGATGCAGTTTGGAATTCCTGTCTGATGGTCTGGATATATGTCTGCCTATTACACATTATGACCCTTTTCAACTGCCGGCGGTCTCTGTCAGTCAACAGATGAGGTTCGCCTGTACACTTTGTGTTGTACGTGTCCCTTCACGTTTCCACTTCACTATTACATCGGAAACAGTGGGCCAAGGGATTTTCAGGAATGTGTAGATCTCGCGTACAGAAATATGTCACAAGTGACACCCAATCACCTGACCACATTCGAAGCCCTTGAGTTCAGCGGAGCGCCCTATTTTGTTCTCTCACGATGTCTAATGACAACTGAGGTCGCTGATATGGAGTACCTGGCAGTTAGTGGCAGCACAACGCACCTAATACAAAAAAACGTATGTTGTTGTGGGTGTCCGTATACTTTTGATTACATAGTCTATGTGAACATCGGCCCTGTCGTCTTGGAAAACAGTATAAACGTTTTACCACGCGATAGACCTGAAAGCGGAAATAGTTACATAATCATTGGTAGATATGCGACCTCGTAGAGGAACCATGCCCCTACGGAATACCACGAGTTGGCCGCCAAATTATTACCGAACCCCCTCCACTTTTCATTCTTGAGAAGTAAACCCATCCAGAAGACAGAAACGGTGTGATACAAGACTCGTGTGACCAAATCACATTATTCCATCTCTCCATATTACTGGTGTTAACGCTTTCGCTGCGGCATCGGTGCAGGCGCGCAACTCTCCAGTGCGGCACGGCAAGTGCGAGTGTGGGCTGGTAACGCTGGAGTGCGGGCCGACGCTCCTAAGCACACCTGAGCTACAGGCTGACGTCAAGACCTTGTAAGATCTGTAGGATCATGTTCTATATTGACCTAATGATGACACCTTAGGAGCATTACTTCAAATAAGCTTCGACTGTACTGTGGTCATGTTTTAAAGTCGGTTTTCTATCTGACACCTGTAGCGGTCGCAGGCGTCATTCAGATGTTCGTGATTTGTTGATAATGTAACAAAAAAATACAATTTGGATTCCAAAACGCATATTCTTAAGAAGGAAAAAAAGGAAAAAAGAAACTGGATTCATTTGAAATCATATTTACTTTAAATGCGCATTTTTAAGATTGACTCTGATAGAGGTCGTCAATTTAGTAGCATGTTTGTTCCTGGTATGAGAGAATTAGCCGTCTACATTTATCATAGACGCTCAGGGGACGCCCGGATGTTTAGAAATTAGTAAGCGAAACACTTTTCCCGCTCCTTTTCACATTGGAAGGTCCATTAACCGCCATTACGAACAATATACGTTCGATAACTGACCACACAAAACAAACGTTTACACGCTTTGATGCTAGCTTACACGCTGCAACTAGACTGAGTAATCTGACAGTGAGCGCGGACGCTTATAAGCGTCAGCCGCACTGGCTCGTGGCTTGTTGTGACGCTTATAAGCGTCAGCCGCAGCGAAAGTGTTAAGGCTCTAGCACTACGTTTCCCTGTTATGGGCGTTTGCATCATTTATGGGTGGTTTTTTTATTCACTTCTTATGAAGCTCCCTTCATGTTATTGTAGGTGTTGGCACTGTTCTCAAGTGTTCTCTTATATTTCACCTCAATCCTGTTTCGTGGCCGTCCGTCAGGATCACTCGACAAACCGTATGGTTCGCGTGGTTATTTTGACGATTAAGTTATCAGGAGTCCTTGTTTGGGGTATAAATTTCCATATCGTGCCTCTTGACACATCAACGGAAGCACACACAGAAGGAGCACCAATAATGTTCCCATGTTGTAATTCAGTTATGTCCGACATATGAGCTCGTGACTACACAATAATTTGTTCTCATCACGGCTGACACTTACGAGGTATTGAGGGCATTTCAGACGTGTCATTCATGGTCAATACAATAGCACCATCTACAAGCTTGTCTAGCATCTGCATTGATGTTCAAGCATACACTTCTCGCGTTGTTTTTGTGTACCTTCTAAAGGTAATAATCACCGGCCCAAACGCGTCACTAATGTGCTTGTCCATGTAAAAATTTCTGGCTACGTGAATCAGTAGTGATCGTAATCTTAATCCGCTGGCATGTCATATTATACTCCCAGATACTGATGGCGAACGCGATGCGATCTCCTTGGAGACTCCACGAATGGATACTACATTTGGGATGCTGTATGTGGAACCGTTACTCGTCAGAAAAAAACCATGTGGTGGCAGTCCTACGCCTACTGTTGGTGTTGGTTGCAACACTGTTAAAGCACCTGTCTTCGATTTCACGACAATAGAGGGCAACAGTAACAATTTCCGTGATGACTATCCGTGATGCTCCACATGTCGTTGCACTGCCTGTGTGGCTACTTCCCTCACTGAAAACAAGGCTATATCCTGACTCAAGGCCTTATGATTCTGTACCTCTGAGCGCAGATCGCATCTACTTGATACGTAACACAGTTCTCTTCTTTGTCAACAGACTAGCTTTGCTACTGATAGTTGTGGCAGTTTATTTAGTCAACATCTTGCTTGGATATCCTGTTAGGTTACTTTCTCGATTTTTCGTTGCGAGTTCATCCATGGCTAATCTGGTTGATATACCTTACCTGCAAATATCAGAATTATGAAAACATTCACTCTTCTCATAAGTGGTGGTTATAGTTAAACTGACATTACAGCGAGTGCTCCATTACGATGCTGAAATGTCGTAGGAATGCTAGTTAACAGTTGCTGAAAAATGTATTAATTACACTTTCTGCCACGAGGTAAACAATGGCGCTGTCAGCAGTTAAAAATGATGAGTTTGAAGGAAAAGAGGAGCAACCATCAAACGCAAAATAAAAGTGATTCTGGGACGTTTATGGTCAAGAAGCAACATTTGTTCGAAATGGCCTGCCGACTCGGCAGCATGCTGCATACGTAACATGGCTTGGTCGACAGTTGCTCGCAGCATATCTGGTGCAGTCCGAGCGATATGTTGTCTTACGATATCCTTCAGATCAGGAAATGGTTCAAATGGCTCTGAGCACTATGGGACTTAACATCTGAGGTCATCAGTCCCCTAGACTTAGATCTACTTAAACCTAACTAACCTAAGGACATCACACACATCCATGCCCGAGGCAGGATTCGAATCTGCGACCGTAGCGGTCGTGCGGTTCCAGACTGGAGCGCCTAGAACCGCTCGGCCACCCCGGCCGGCTTCAGATCAGGAAGGTTCCGTAACTGACCTATCTCTCAGATCTCCACAGAACCAGAATTCACATGGATGTAGGTTGAGGCGATGCAGGTGTTACCAAAGGTTTCTCAAAACAAATATTTCACCTGGCGGTTGACATACGGTGTCACCTCATCTTGAAAGACAATAGTTTTGTGGCCACAGATACGCCCTTGCAAGTCTGGAATCAGATGTGGCTCAAGGAGGTCTTCATGATGAGCAGATGTCACTGTACACGTAATAGGACCGCGAGGTGTCATCTCCTCGAAGAAGAGCGGACTGAGAATGAAGGAACTTCTGAAACGTAACCACACAATCATATAACCTGAGTGCAGTGGATGTTCCTCCACAGATGTAGCTAAGTAGAACCTCATGTGTGACAATTATGTGCATTAACGGCACCATGCAGAGTAAAATGTGCCTCGTCCGTACAAAGAACATTTATCGGCCACATGTCATCCATTTCCATGCTTGCCAGGACACGAAGGCCTATACTGGGACTTTATTTTGTGCACACCGTGAACCGTATGGGGATACCAGTGAAAAATGCGCCACATGGCCTTTTGAATTGTTAACAACTGCTGCAGCACCTAATTCACCTGTTTCTTCAAATTCCTTGATATATTATTCAGCCCATTCTTAGACAATGGATCCTTATACAGCCGTTTCTGTCGGTGATACTGCCGCAATGTAGCGCAACTGTTGCTGCCGTTGTGGTAAAACAAATTTACCGTTAGCGTACGGTTTTCTTCTCAATATTAATAGCTTTTCGTACAGAAAAATTCAACCATCTTAACCCTATATACCAACTGTCACTTCACAAAACAAAGAAAAGGTGCAGGACCTGTAAACAGGAAAGGCACACCACGAAGTTATCCATGTTTATTGACAGTAAGGTATGTATTTGGTTGAAAGTAACTGTCGGTTAACAGTATTATCGATACAATGCCTCTCTGTCGCTTTATAGTGGTACTGTTCAAATAAGCAACAGTAAAGTACTCGATTCATGAGGATGACTGGAAAACAACAACATTTTTCGACTGATGTAATCAAGAACAAGAACGTATTTTCTTTAAATTTTGTAAGCTACCATTTGAAAAAATATATGCATCACATAAGTACTAGCAACGTTTAGACTGCAGAGTACTCCTAAGAGAAAATGATTAAAAAAGGGGAATACCCCGAGAACTGCCTTCGCTCTTTTTCCACCTCACCTCCCGATTGTCCCCCCCCTTCCCCGGCCCGATCCCCCCCTCCTGCCCAGCGCACGCAGCGGATCATCCTCTTTAACCTCTTCCTGACATCTCCAATATTTTACTGACATTCTGCATTCAGGAATTTTAATAAGTGATTTTAGTGCTCTTCGGTCTTTCTTTAATATGGTCTACCATGCCCATCTGCTTCTCTTTGGGCAGTCGAGATTTTTCGCTTCAGCGATGATGCCCTCCTCAACCCCACCACGTATCAAAAGTCTCATTTCTCAATCCGCTTTGCATAGTCTCCCTCTCTTTTCCTCTCTCCCTCTTTCCGCTTCGGTGGATTTTCTGCTCGAAGCCGCTTTATTATCTCTTTTCTTTGACGGTAAGGCGGTAAGATCTGGGAGCAAAGCAAGCAAAATCTCACACAGAGCAGCTTAATATAAAATATAAGTACTTGAGAATGACCCACTCCGTACCTATGGGCTCTTTGTATTCCTATGAGAACTTTGACCATAGTAAGAATTAACCGAATAAATTAAACGTTACTTTAAAAGAAAATATAAAGCAGGATTTCGCCCCAGCTGCACGCATTAAAGATAACAGTTAAGAAAGAGAATCAGGGCTGGGTTAATAATTTATAGAAAATGAAATGATCACATAGTCCCAATCGTATGCATGGTAGCTGATAAGCTACTGGAAAATGCAATTAATTTGCAAAGGAACTGCTTACGAAATACTCGTACGTCCCATCTTAAAATATATCTCCAGAGTATTAAACCTAAATAACAATAACAGGTGACACTGAAGCTATTCAGAGAAGGGCAGCACGAATCGTTAGTGGATTCACTGACTTACGAATGACGAATGAGCATCAAGGACATGCTGAAATACCTAAATTTGCAGATGCCTAAAAAAAGAAGCTAGGTATTCAATGGAGGTCTGCTTACAAATTTACGAAAACTACTATTATGTAAAGAACATAGGGCGCAGCATATCGCACCTTAGGTACCACGAAAATAATATTAGAATGAATATTGCGCATCTAGAGATATTTCAACAGGTTTCTCCCCACGAACCATACGTGAATGGAAAGAGAAATATCTTAATATGTGGTACAACAGGAAGTATCCTTCGTCATGAGGCTCACAGTATTTTACAGAATATGATTACAGATGCACTCTTCATTTAGAGTAACTTTTATATCTAAAGATCTCAACTATTTGTAGTATGTATTCGTATCTCTGGGCACAATTTTGCCCTAAATGGCTTCCTGTAGTACCGTTCAGTGAAGTCAAAAGACCCATCATCTTGCCCCTTCTTCTGTTTAGTGTTTTCCACATCTTTATTTTCTCACAGTTTGTGTAGAACGCTTTATCTCATAGCATACCTTAATTTCAGCACCGAAAGCACTTTAATCTTCTTTATTTCCATTTCCTGCAGTTCACAATACACATACCTAAAGTATGGTGTTCCAGATGTACATTCCCATTAATTTATTCCTGAAATTAGGAGGTCTGATTGGAACCAGAAAATTTCTTTTGGAGCGTAATACCGTCTACAAATTGTGCTAATGTTTTTCGCAAGTCTTCCTTAATTAATTCCTGATACACTATTCTCCGTTCAGTTTAGCAAATTTCATTCACATATTTAGCTACGTCACCCCTATTTTGACGTAGTGCCACTGAGGTCATCTCTACTACTCATAAGTTCTTTCGTCTGTATTTCCGCTCAACAACATGAAACAGACGAAGCTGAAATCTCCCATCTGCTCTTCTGCACCTCTATTAATAACTGATTTTTCCCTACATTCATTATTCCATTTTGACAGAGTTACCGAAATAATTTGCTTGTAGTATATGCATAAATATTTCAAAACAATAACTGATACGAGATCCAATCGGTTTTATTCTTCAGAGTCTTATCTGTAATGGGCTGACTTCCATAGCCTAGGTAATTTTCATGAAACCCCTGTTAATTAAAAATATGACTAACTGAATTTCTGAATGCAACAGGCAAGAATAAATTTGTAGTTAGTTAATCGGCAACCCTGCTCATACTCACATCACCCATTAAAAAAAACTGTCGTTCCAACGTTTCATTTAAATATTTTATCTGAAACGTTTTACTTGACGAGATACTTAGCATTAAAACGTGTGACCATTTACATTTTCCAATGCAGACTTTGCTGTTGGTCTTGTTAGGTTCCAACAAGTGCCTTATACTTTTCTTCAGCTGATTCTCATTTACTAGATGACATACTTCACTAACTTATTAACCCATTAATCAAGAATTTTGCATAACTAGCCATAATTTTCAGTACGGCGGTTGTACTCGTAAATCGAATATTTCCAATGCAGACGTCCAAAATCGTTTCATAAACTAATATCGTGTGAAATGACGAAACTGATTTATTTCGCTCTGTTTTTTTTTCTAAATTGTTAACACACAACACATTCCATAAATCAAATTACTGTTAATACATAAATTCCATGCTAAGTACAAAAATATAACATAGCCATTTTTCAAATTATAATGTAGTTTCGAAGTTCGCAATACGTCCTTAAGCCCTTCTTTAAATGGTCGGACGTCACCCAAAATTTCTAACCAGACTTGTACAACCTCTATGGGAGATCATGAGGAACCTCGACTAGTATGAATTATGTTGAGGATGTTTCTTGAGTTCGCGGCTTACCACAACAACAATGGTGACCCCTGTATATGAAAGTTGCGGCTCACTATTTCCGTATTGTCATCCAGTACAGCTAATCAGTGTTTGCCAAGTCCGTACTTAACATTTCTGTAAAAATGTTTTGTTTCTGTATAATGAGAAGATTTAATGTGGATTATCTTATCTGACTTTATCAAGCAGTGATTGTATTAATTCTTTTTAACTGATGGAAGTAGTTTAGTTCTGTTGTCGGGTTTTATGCAGTTGTTGTTCACTCATCTCAGCGAATATCTGAAAAACTTTAGTATTCGCACTGTTTTCAAAATCTGCACTTACTGCGTTCTGCTAATAATGTGCCTAATACTGTGTTCAGTCATTATGCTGTTAACACCAAATCTGTGAAGAGGAAAGGTGGAGCTATCTACTTGAACAAAAACATTTTATGTGAAACTCGAGCTATAGAAATGCTTCTTGTATTCATGTACGAGAGGAAACCTTCTTTACCTGGAAATCTGTATAGTGTATATTACTAACACAGTTCTTATAAATAAATTTACATACATCGTTCAAGATTTTGATCATCGAGATTCAGAGGGTCTAATGAATGATGCAGGTTGCCACCGTCTTAAAGTCCCACAATCCTTCCTCATTAATTAAAAATTTACCTATCTTTCGTGAAGTAAAAAACGTCTCAGGTCTTATCTAATGTAAGCCTCGATTAGTTGTCGACCGTTGGTTAGCAGTTTAAAATTTAACCCCTTTTAATATGTCCTTTTACTTCTATTGCTGCTAGCCACTAATTGGCATATTACTTTGTGACAGTATAGACTGTAAGGTTTCGCTACTTTCCTTGTTAACCAATAACGAGAGCTTGTAAATAGGAGCGGCACATGTGCATGTTTTTTTAACTGATGACTGTGGTGCGTTGTTCCACGTTGCCTCTTATATATCCACAGTAAATTTAAAACTTGTTTGCCACTCATGTAAAATGAAAGTTTGCCGCGCGGGATTAGCCGAGCGGTCCAGGGCGCTGCAGTCATGGACTGTGCGGCTGGCCCGGCGGAGGTTCGAGTCCTCCCTCCGGCATTGGTGTGTGTGTGTGTGTGTATGTGTGTGTGTGTGTTTGTTTGTCCTTAGAATAATTTAGGTTAAGTAGTGTGTAATCTTAGGGACTGATGACCTTAGCAGTTAAGTCCCATAAGATTTCACACACATTTGAACATTTGAAAAGAAAGTTTCACTGCGGTTTACGGTTTACACAATAGTTTTATATCGCACCTTCCACTCAGTTTTACCACAGTTCTGTACCGACCTGTTCAATATGCTCCTTTACTGCGCATAATGCACTTTTAAATTATTTCGTGATTTTTTATGTAATTTTTTTTTTTTATTTTAAACGTAAACCACTAAATTCAAACTGTGAGCAGCCGGGCTAGTGGCCCCGCGTTCTTCTCTCCGTCAATAGATGGCAGCACTTTTGCCACTCTGGTTTACCAATTTGCCTCCTCGTTCGCATCCGCTACTCCGAGTTCTGCGCTCATAGGCGGCACATCGCGCCTGATACACGCGGCGCCCGGGGACCACAGCACAACGTAAGTGTCATGATATCATTTATATATTTCCCGTCGTCCGTAGTACTGTCTGGTGCCGCTTTCGCATTGACGTAGGTTTCACAGCACCTAGTCCGACCGGCGGTTTCAAAACGTTTTTTAAAAGTTTATAAAACTTTTTAGAATTTTTTGTTTTCCTTTTATGTGTGTTGCTGCGTGTGAAAATTATCTCCCGTCTTTTGCTATTTCCAATACGATACCTGAAGATGGGCTTATAACAGTCCGAAACCGGTCGTGTGAAAATAAAGAAATTTACAACTCAAGTGGTATTTTCAACCTCTGCTTCTTCATTTTCATATAAGATAGCCATGTAACCCGAGAATCTTATCTCATGAGGAGTATAAAGTTCCGAGCTACATGACACGTTATAGGTCACAAAATATTACAATTCTGTCTCAATTTGTTCGTTTCAAACTGCATATTCTGTCGTGCACCTAGCTCATTGATGTTGCAGAGTAATTATTTTGGACAGTCGGAAACATTTGGGAAGTAGCGGAGCAATCTATCTGCATTTGCTCTGCGAGAGCATTGTGGCTCTTCGCTCAGCTACACAGTAGACGTGCCACTTTGAGATAAGCAAGCTACGGCGAGATATGCTGACCTGCTCGTAGCCGGTGCATTTCCAACACCTGTCAACTTACCCGGTCTGAATGAGACGCAAACAACACGAAACCATGTTACATTCTCTGCCATACAATGATAAAGACATGATGCCACGTGAAATGACAAATCTCATTTATTACTCGCTTTTGTATAAACCATGAGTTGATTTTTTTAAAATAATTGACAGTCAATCGATGCAAGAGGTTGAAATACGGACCCTCAAAATGGAGACCACCGTGTTCCTTTTTGCAACCGGTTATTACTCATTGTGAATGATTGCCTTTACAATTCGAGGAAGTCTTACTGGTGAGCTGTTGTGGTGATCACACCAAAGACTGGTTTGATGCAACTCTCCACCCAAGAATATCTGTGAAAATCCATTCTTCACTGAAAAACTGCTGCAAACTTCATCCATCTGAAGCAGCATACGGTAGTTCTGTCCGTCTCTCCTTCTGCAAAAGTTTATACCTCCCGAAGTTCCCTCCATTGCTAAATTAAATATTCCTTGATGCAATGCGATGTGTACTACAAGCTGTTAACAGTTATAAAAGCAGTGGCCGCGAGGGAAATGACATTTGTTCGGTAATTTTTAAGTTGTGAAAACAAGCAGGGGTCCAAGGCATATTTGTCTAAGTAGCGTTCGCGTCCCTCTACTGGATACATTATCAGAGCCCATAAGGACTCACAAAGCAGTTACAATCTCAAACAAGCTCAGCAAGCCAACAGTCTACACGTATCCACACAACGGTCGGTTCATGACGTCATCTGAGCGCTATCTGAGATCACGGAGTCGGTCGTATGTCCTTCATGAAACTTGGAAGAGTAGACGCTGTTTGTTTTATTTACCACTAAGGCCCACAACTCATAACATTTTAGTCCTTCTTCTTTCGCCTAACGTTCTTGCCGTGCTTTTGAATTTCTATGTGCTCCTGTACATTCTACTAAAGTAATGAGTGGATCATGATGAGCCACAGTATGGGAGAATCTAAACCGGTGTTTTCTTTGTCTGTTTATGCCCATGTATCCGTACAACCCAGCGACTATTACTTATCTGTTCCAAGTGCGTGTTAATGCTTCCTCTTTTAGTTCCCATGCACGCCTCACAGCGTGTGGAAGAGACTTTGCCGGCCAGAGTGGCCGAGCGGTTCTAGGAGCTTCAGTCTGGAACCTCGCGACCGCTACGGTCGCAAGTTCGAATCCTGCCTTGGGGATTGATGAGTGTGATGTCCTTAAGTTAGTTAGGTTTAAGTAATTCTAAGTTCTATAGGACTGATGACCTCAGATGTTAAGTCCCATAGTGCTCAGAGCCATTTGAAGCATTTGGAAGAGACTTTATACACTCTTGCTGCGGCAGGCAAGCGTTGAGCTTCGGTCCTTGGCAGTGTTCACGTATTCACACACTTCGTTGGTGTAAACACTGAGTCAATTCCGAGTCTTCCGAGTACTCTTCTTACGCGATCAGCACCGTTGCTATGAACGGATGGAATACTTTCTGTAGTGTTGCATTTCTTTTACCAATAGCTCCAGATGTCTTAGTGTGTAGTGCGCCATTTATCATTTCTTCTGAAGGCAGTAATCTAAAAGATAATACCGTCCTCCAAGTGCTGTGGTACACATATTCTTTTTGCCTGGCCCATCGTAATTTGAATCACTCCTCTTTCCTGCATACAATTTCTGCGAGAGAGGGCTTTCTGTAGACTTTGAGCCCTGTACGTAATGTCTGCTCTATCCATGGAAAGTAGCGTAGGAATATGGCCTTATCTGTCTACTGAAATCAGTAGGTCGTTCTTAATAGTAAGGAGCTTGTAGTAGAAGAGATGCACTATGCGATCAAAAGTATCCGGACACCTGACTGAAAGTGACTTAAAAGTTCGTGGCGCCCTCCATCGGTATTGCTGGAATTCCAAATGGTGTTGGCCCACCCTAAGCCTTGCTGATGGCTTCCACTCTCGCAGGCATACGTTCAATCAGGTGCTGGAAGGTTTCTTGGGGAATGGCAGCCCATTCTTCACAGAATGCTGCACTGAGGAGAGGTATCGATGTCGGTCGGTGAGGCCTGGCACGATGTCGGCGTTCCAAAACATCCCAAAAGTGTTCTATACCATTCAGGGCATGACCCTGTGGAGACCTGTCGATTACAGGGATGTTATTGTCGTGTAACCACTCCGCCACAGGCCGTATACTATGAACAGGTGCTCGATCGTGTTGAAAGATGCCATCCCCGAATTGCTCTTTAACAGGGGAAGCGAGAAGGTGCTTAAAACATCAATGTATGCCTCTGCTGTGATAGTGCAACGCAAAACAACACGGGGTGCAAGCCCCCTCCATGAAAAACACGACCACACCGTAACACCACCGCCTCCGAATTTTACTGTTGGCACTAAACACGCTGGCAGATGGCGTTCACCGGGCATTCGCCATACCCACACCCTGCCATCGGATCACCACATTGTGTACCGTGATTCGTTACTCCATAAAAGCGTTTTTCCACTGCTCGATCGTCCAATGCTTACGATCCTTACACCAAGCGAGGCTTCGTTTGGCATTTACCAGCGTAATGTGTGGCTCATGAGTAGCAGCTCGACCATGAAATCCAGGTTTTATCACCTCCCGTCTAACTGCAGTAGATTCTGGTACAGTTTGAAATTCCTGGGTGATGGTCTGCATAGATGTCTGCCTATTACAAAATACGAACCTCTTCAACTGTCGGTGGTCTCTGTCAGTCAACAGATGAGGTCGGCCTGTACGCTTGTGCGCTGTACGTGTCCCTTCACCTTTCTTCTTCACTATCACATCGGGAACAGTGGACCTAGGGATGTTTAGGAGTGTGGAAATCTGGCGTACAGACGTATGGCTCAAGTGACACACAATCTCCTGACCATGTTCGAAGTTCGTGAGTTCCGCAGGGAGCCCTATTCTGTTCTCTCACTATGTCTAATGACTACTGAGGTCCGTGATAAGGAATACCTGGCAGTAGCTGTCAGCACAATGCACCTAATATGGAAATGTTATGTTTTTGGGGGTGTCGTATGTCGTGAAGATAAACAAATGTTCGTAGTCTTTAAGGTACGAATTTTAGATCCCATAATTACTAGATATTTTTGTCTTGTTTTAGTCCATACTACCACCTCTCAAAATACCTAGTGCATTTTTTAACACCCTGTACAGTCATGGGTAGGCGACGACTCCCACATGACACACTGTCTTCAATTCACAAATAAGTTGTTCATATTTCGAGCATTACTTGACAGGCATGAAAGCAACTCACCACAAATAAGTAATACCTGACGTAAATGTAAGAAAATCACAGTGCACTGTAATGTAAATGAAAAAGAGAGAGATTTCGTGCATTTAGCATGTAGAGGACCATGGAAACGGAAAATATTGGTACGATACATTGAAGAGATATTGTGTTAATTATGCATGTGTAGTGGGCTGTATTAGACCCACTCAAAACTACACTGACGCGCCAAAGAATTTGGTATAGGTATGCGACTCAAATACAGAGTTACGTAAACGGGACGAATACGGAGATATGGTCGGCAACACGTATATTAGACAAGAAGTGTCTGGTGCAGTTGTTAGGTCGGATACTGAAGTTACAATGGCACGTTATCAAGATTGAAGTGTGTCTGAATGTGGTGTTATAATCGGCGCATGAGCGATGGACACAGTATCTCCGAGGTAGCGATGAAGTGGGGTTTTCCCATACGATCAATTAACGAGTTTTACCGTGAACATCTTGCAGCGTGCGAACCGTTCAACGAAACACCATTGACATGGGCTTTCGGAGCCTAAGGCCCACTAGTGTTCCCTTGATGACTGCAAGACACAAAGCTTTACGCCTCGCCTGGGCCCATCAACACCGACATATTGCCTGGTCGGACGAGTCTCGTTTCAAATTGTTCCGAGCGGATGGACGTGTACGGGTATGGAGACAACATCATGCATCCATGGACTCTGCATCTCTGCAGCGGACTTTTCAAGCTGGTGGAGGCTCTGTAATGGTGTGGGGCGTGTGCTGTTTGAGTGATATGGGACTCCTGTTATGTCTAGATACGAATCTGACAGGTAACACGTACGTAAGCATCCTGACTGATCAGTTGCATCCATTCATGTCCATTGAGCGTTCCGGCGGACTTAGGCAATTCCAGCAGGACAAGGCGGCACCCCTCACCTCTAGAATTGCTACAGACTGGCTTCAGGAACACTCACCTGAGATTAAACACTTCCGCTGGCCACCAGACTCACCAGACATGAACATTATTGAGCATATCTGGGATGCCTTGCAACGTGCTGTTTAGAAGAGATGTCCACCCCCTTGTACTCTTATGAATTTATGGACAGCCCTCTAAGATTAACGCCGGTCGCGGTGGTCGTGCGGTTCTAGGCGCCCCAGTCCGGAGCCGCGCTGCTGCTACGGTCGCAGGATCGAATCCTGCCTCGGGCATGGATGTGTGTGATGTCCTTAGGTTAGTTAGGTTTAAGTAGTTCTAAGTTCTAGGGGACTGATAACCACAGCAGTTCAGTCCCATAGTGCTCAGAGCCATTTGAACCTCTACGATTAATGGTGCTAATTCCCTGAAGCACTACTTCATACATTAGTCGAGTCCACGCCACGTTATGTTGCAGCATTTCTGCGTGCTTGCGGGTGCCCTACACGATATTAGGCAGGTATACCTGTTTCTTTGGATCTTATTTCCGCAGCGTAAACGTAACAGCAAATGGAAGGAGGACCTTCGCCTTTTCTTGAACCAGTCTTCCGTGATCTTTCGATTTCACGTCACTTTGCAGCGTTACGCCTAGGCTGTGCCAAACGCACATATCGAATACCGTATTCGAATACAACGCGATTGTTTTACCTATTCACCTGCATTAATTTACATTTTTCCACATTTACAGCAAGCTGCCATTTACAACATAAAATGGAAATTCTACCCAAGTAATCATGTGGCCTCGTACAGACATTTCAAGACGTCAACTTCCACTACGTTACAGCGTCATTAGGAAGCAGTTGCTAACCTTATACGTCAGATATTTTATGGACATAGCGTAAAAGAGCAACCCTGCCGACACCTCGTTGTCATAATTCGGCCGATACCACCTTCAAACAATTTCAGAATGCCTATGTGGACAGAATTTTTATTTTTCCACGAATTACGAAGTCATATATCACTTTATAAGTCCTTTTAATTTCTAATATCTTTCTGAGTTATGTAATTTCAAAAGTTTTAACTGAAATGTATACATAGAACCAGCTCAAGTACTGTCCCCTAAGAAATCTAATTACCTGAGTCATACCACCGAGTCTGAGGTAACATATCGAAAGTAATCTCTTCCAGCTACTTAAGGATGACATACAGATGCACATTAACAAGAAAGAGAGTGAAACTTGTGCTAATTTATGTTTAAGTACGCTTATAGAAGGTTGCATCTAACAAAATTGACCTTTATACCACCAATTGCATGTATGATCAAAAAAGCAAGTAACGATCCAGTACGGCGTGCAGCTCTCACATGCTGCAGCCAAAGGCTTCAGATGAAACTGCTTCTGGAAATATTTCTGGAGAATTTCACTGTCTTAGATTTGCAATGCATATCGACAGGATAACCACATCCATTCTCTTGGAAAATGCATTTACAGACGGTTTCTGTTATAGGCAATCTTCACACTGGAAAAATATTCAGTGGCAACGTCAAATGACCTACGTGTCTTCAAGTGTGGAAGATAACGTGGTCGAGTCAAAATGTGAGGAATATTTAATACTGTTGTTCAGTATCAAAGCAATGGCTCGATCCACAGTAAGCGAAATACTGGTCCGTATTTGCTTGCTGTCATTCACAGTCTTTGTCACTCATTAATGGCTCAACGCTCTAAACATCCTTATAATTTGAATTCAAGGAGATTGTTGTTTCTGGATGCTGTAGTTTTCACATTGGGCTTAATTTAAGAAACGACTTTCTCCTTTTGGAGTGCAGATTATTACGGAGGTAATTCATGGAATTTGCAGAAAATGGAAAAGAAAGGAATCAAATCGTTCGAGGTAAGATGTAGAAGGATGTTGAAAATTTGATGTAATGAAAAAAAAGAAGAAAAGAAAACAAAAGGTCTCGAGGGTTTCTCTAGGTTCATCGGGGAAAATACTTGGAAACACGGGAAAAAAGATGAGATATGGTGGTGGTAGATATTTTAAGACGTCAAGGAATAAGTTTCATGGTACTAGAGGGAAAGGTAAAGGGGAAAACAAAGATTGGAACACATCCAACAAGTAATGTAAGATGAGGTACACAGGTGCAACACTGAAATAAAAGCGTTATTGCATGAGAGGAATTCGTGGCAGGCCGCATCAGATCAGGTGGATGACTGGAAAAAAGACGTTAATGCTTTTCGCCAAAAAGACTTTAGGTTGTCAGAGAAGAGTCCCATTCTACAGTGGAAATGTTTGGTTCTGGGGACGAGTCTGAAAGTAGAACAGTTCATGCATGTTATTCCATTTTATTGTTTAAATACTTAGCTATCGAAGATCATACGCTGTCGATTTAACGATGTGGTTAACGCTGAAATATAGTCTTCGGCAGCAAAGGAAAATATAGTACTGAGCCGCAACTGTAATACTATGAAAGGTGTCGGTAAATTGTAAAAGTAAATTGATGATTACGTTGTCCTTCGCAGTTTGTGTCTCAAAGTATTACATAAGAAATGATATAGTCGGTGAGTATTACTTTATCCTATCCAGCACTAGTGACAAATATGTCTCATTCTGATTGTTGACTGACAGACCATGACCATGCTACACTATTTTTGTATACTGAACAGATTTGAAATCAGACAAAGTGGGGAAAAAACGAAAACTCATTAGTCCTTCACTGCATAGCAGTATTACTTCTCTCGTCTCGACCAATTACAAAATATTGATATAAGGGCAGACAATGTCCGTAGATAAATACAGCAGCAGTTGGAAAGGTATGGCTGATTATTTAATTTCCTCACATTTGCCATTCATTGCAGGTCATTACTGACAACGGCCATCTTCAGAATTTTTCACCTTTGTTACAGGGTAGTGTGTCAACTTATTCCAGCTGTGTGTTTACCTCAACGTTCAAATGTTTACTTCGATATGTAGTATGGATTACACCTTCAGCTTTACTGATGCCCTATTTTATTTTCTATCTTCAAGTTCCTGAATACATTCAACGTTTCTTTGTCACAGCTGTAGTATTACGCTATCTACCATTACTTGCAAAACGGACCAAACATTATCCCTATTACACTGAAACAGTTACCATAACCTAAACTAACCTAAGTGGCCAGCAAAGTATTAAAGACTTAAGAAGACCAGAGTTAGAAGTAGTATCTACACTTCAACAGATTGATGATTACTGCAGCAATCGGACATCCTGCGATACAGATGCATTAACTTGCAATGAAGACACGCAAACATGTACTGTACATGGAGTTATTTAGTAGGATTTAGATCCTTATTGGGCTACATTAACCTAAGAAGAGGTGTCAGTGACATGAAACACTTCAGGCAGATGGCACATAGCGCATAACTTACATGAGGTGGTACATGGAAGTCTTACAAAAAGGGCAGTAAGATAATGACAAGGTAGTTAAATATTTTAGTCGTGTGGTTAAACTCATCAGTGCAGGGCAGAGTCACATTCATGCTGTAATAAATTATGGATGCCTATTTACGTTGCTCATCCGCTTTGTCTAAGTCAGCTAATGTATGATCTAGTCACTGGTCCGTGTAATCCTGTACGTGGTATTCCATGAATGCAGAATGCCTTTATTAAGAAGGACACACCTAATGTCGTACAGCGGTAAATGGCTACATATTGCACATATGCACTGTGCACTGAGGTGGTGTAAATGTAACACCAGAACAGTAAATACAACAGAATTTTGAGGGAGTTAAGTACTCATTTGCTTAAAAAAATGTGAGAACTATATGGCAGAACCATCATCCAAATCATGAAATGATACACTTAGAAACTTACAACATTCTACAGTATTAACTTTGCTTATGTCAAGAGATCGCGGTGCCACACCGAAGCTGTCAACATATAACGATACCACAGACATTAGCGATGTATGAGAGGCGCTCGTGGAGGCCACACCTCCCCTCTCAATACAGGAAGCGCCCTTTCCCCAGAGATGAGTATAGAGCCAAGCATAGAAGAGCTCTTCCCCAGTTTGTGATCTCGTCTAAAGGAGTCAACATCACAGCGTAGGACCAACGAGTTGTGAAGGGTTCTCATGAACTTTGTGTGTAGGACACACTATGGGAACCCTTATATGAAGTATTCGGTACCACACCTTTACGTATTACACGATAAACAATTCACAGCATAGAAAATGTTAAAAACAACTTTTGGTGCTCTGTCTTGTATCAAGTAACATTGCACACGAGATATACAAAATGAAACACACCAATTTAGTAAAATGCAGTCATTTTAATACAGTTAACACGAATAATTAATTAGTGGAAAACTATCTTACTGTAATCGTCAATTTCGAAATTTACAGAGAAACTAGTTATCTCATTTGCGTAACTATCAGACAACAGCCACGTAGAAACGTTAGTGTTAAATCAGGTCAGTCATTAAATGGGAAATTGTCAAAACTCAATTACTTCAAAAAACGTAAAAATTAATATTTTTGGTAGATTTCTGGCTAACTGATGCACTGAAAGTTACCTTGACTCTCAAGATATTATGTTTTTTTCCAAAAATTCAAGTTAGATTCATTGTAATTAATTCTGTAATTACAAGTTCTGTAGCTATCTGTCACAAGCCAACTATTATTTCAATAGTTTGGTCGAAACGAGATTATTATATAAAATTGGAACCTCAAAATCTATTTCAGCATCATGTAAAGTACTCCAAAATATTTGAGCATCAAAATTCTTGTTGTAATTAAAGATATTTAAACTATTGTATATCAAGTATCTTTAGTAATACTTCCCAAGAAGCATCAAAATTCTTGTTGCAATGAAAGATATTTAAACTATTGTATATCAAGTATCGTTAGTAATACTTCCCACGAAGAATTTGGATACTAAATTTGATAAACAATGTTAGAAATCACATCTGCTGTAATCAGTCACTTATTATCTTCAAATCCGTAACTGTAGTTTCTTGTGAAACAAGGGATTTTAATTATAACTCAATTAATGTGATTTGTTGAACAATCCTTTGAAAGAACTTTTACTGTTAAGAAACTATATAAGCAGTGAGACTAAGAGATCGGCAGTAGGGTGGCAGTAAAGTGGCAGCTATTTCCAGTTTTAAAAAAAGTAGGAGCACGTGATTTATAAAGTCAGTTTCTTTAATCTGTACATTGTACGAATCTTCTAAAACAATATGGACATTAATAAAATATACAAACAACGTATTGGTATACATTATTAAATATCGTCAGTTTTTCACATTGACTACTGGGATTTCCGCAGTTAATCAACTAATGTTATGCAACCGAATTAACATTGGATTTGTGGAGAAATGTCGTTGAAAGCAACAAGGTGAGCACACACTCGTAGCATTTCACAGAATGCTGATGGCTCGTAATCTTCGAGTATGCTAACCAAACATTTTTGGCCAGAACCTGGTAAAAAAAGAGTGTTAGAACTTGTACTTTAATAAAGGTTTCTCGCGAATCAAGTGATGATTTGATAGTTAGTGAGAGCTGCACTTAATCCAGTACTCCTGTGGCGAATAAGTGTGTCAAAGTTAAGTATATTTTTTATTCATTAATGCAATAAAGTGAACTAATATATATTTAGATACGGTGCGAAAGTAGTTTCATTTGGTAAAAACGTAAACTACTATGTGACGTAATAAAGATCATTGGTATTTCTATAGACCTGGTAATCCATGAACAAAGGACACCGATCTAAAATAGACAAAATGAAAGTGTTGCAGACATACCACCGGAACGACAATAGCTGCAGGCTTACAGGAACATATGTCGGCCCAAGGACTGCACTACAGTGTCGAAATCGCCATACACAGGAATGAAGTTGACGCGTTCCCCTCCAACAAAGCTGAAACGTTCTGAGTATGGCCAATAACGGCCGATACTTATAAGCGCTTACATTTAATGGCAAATGTAACAAGAATAAATAATCATCCGTAAAAAATATTATTCTGAATTCCTCCCACGGTTGAAAGTCCTACAGGATGTAGCCAAGTTGGTCCCCGCTGAAGCTGGTACGTGGAGGAACGTGAATCCAAACAAAGGGGTTGTCCGCGGGGGCAGAGCCTGCTGGCCAATCACAGGGGGATGCTCCCCGTCCGCGATAATTAGGGTCATCGCGGGGTGCAGTTAGCGGACGTAACCGCTTTTCAATTAGTGAGGGCCGACGTGCTGAAAGCCAGACCCGGCGGCGAGTTATTGATGTTCGGCGCGGCCGTTAATTTACAGGGATGGATTATAATTAGCGTCCGTCCGACGAAATGCTATTAACGTGAAATTACCGAAAAACGATTCATATTTTATAGAAAAACGGCTCCAAATGGATGGGTAAGCGTTAATGCTTAGGCTGTCTCTACGGATAATGGGCTGGCGTTTTTCGTTATTGCCCGCAGCGGGGGCTGTGCACGACACGGAAACGAACCATATATATTTTAACGAGTCATATGAGGAGGGGTATGTAGGTTGTGACACGTCAGAGAAATAATGGCGGCGATGCGGTGGCGAGAGGTGCAGGGAAGTATGACACCCCGCTGGGATGTGGCATGCACGTTCTCTTTTGCCTCTATCTGCCGATCGATATGAGCTACAAGTTACCCTACTCATTTAGGCCTAGGTATTTTCATTATAAATAGAAATTTTGTTTTTCATGTAGGATATTTCTGATGAAATGCTTCTCTGGCACTTACAAAATATTAAGAGACAAAATATTTATTTATACAGATTAACATGAGAGACGTTATTCTTTCTGTGGAGCTGTGAACATGATCTATTATTTTACAGGTAGATAAAGCAACGAAGCAATTTTCTTTTATTAGAATTTTATTTTCCTCTGTCACAAGGCTGATGTATTAACCCAACTGCGTACATATCAGTTTAATCAAAGAGTGTGGGGTAATATTCTCATAATTACGTATCGGAGTGAAATAATTACATTCACAAAGTTGCACCGTTATTGTCGTGATGCAAGTGAAAAGCGCAGATGAGGCTAGAGAAGGGAATGCGTTGCTTATGTTGTCAGGGTTAAATGTATATTGGACATAGGAATCTGGATGCAAGGCTTCAGAGAGAAGTTTGATGTTACTGAAATTCTATAAAAAAGACTTTACTGTCCTCATGGATCATCTCGCTGTAACGGCTCGATTGCACATTATCTGTGTGCTGTGGTTTGTGAGCATTTGATGCAATCGCATATTTTTTTACGAAAATTTGCCCCATAAAAGAAGTTTATAACGTTATTCGTTACGTTCTTGTTCTGACTCAGATTAAAGTAACACAGGTTGCAGTTCATTTATTGACAACAGCAGTACCGATTAGGAAGCTGCGAAATCATTCGAAAATATTGCTGTTGTTGGTGACACTGAAAATGAAAACGAAGGAGAGAACATTTATGTTGAGCTGGTAAGAACGGTAAATCACTAAAATAATGAAATAACGTTACCGTGACAGCACAACGTTATCTTGCAGTGAAAATAACGTCTAATTACAGGTAAGTGCACAACATGCAGGTCAGGATTCTGTTATAGTTTCAGTGTCTCGTCCCAAAAACAAAAGATCAGAAAATTATCTCGATAAGAAATACTAGCTTTACTAGAGAAGATTAGAATGCCTCGAGAGTGAATATACAATCAAAGTACAGTGCTTGCTTGCAGAGGGTGAAATGAGAAAGGAGACCCTCAAAATGGATAAAGAAATTAAAGAATTGGAACTTAAAGAAATTAAAAGACAATCAGACTTTTAATCTGAAACATTGTAAATTTTCTGTAATCTTCTAACTTTTGGTATAAATACCTCGTTAATAAATTTCGTACTCACTGCATTGTAACTGCTGTGACCTTCGTTTTCCGGTGGTATGTAGCTTACTGGAATTTCTTCTTGTACGTATTTTCATCCCGAAGTTATATAGGATGCTCTGTTTCATATTTCGAGACGAATCTGTTGTGTAAAAGGTACTTTGTTATACCGCTCGAGGTGGTCGTGTTCTGTTACAGAATTCAATAACCAGAAGACAGGCGACTTCAGAACTAAAAGAAAGAAAAGAAAATCTACCTTTCGAACTGATTCTGTGTACACATATTCCTATTTTTTAACTTGTTACATAAATACATTATTAATAAACGCCACCCTCATTGTATTATGAGCCCTGTTGGCTTCATAATCTGAAAGTATTGGAATTTCTGCGTCATCCTTCTCCCGGAAAATACGTTATGATCAATTTCAGGCTCCTCCTCTGAGGCGTAGACAGTCATATTGGGAAAGGCAAATGCTGCAACCATTACGACTGCTGCGTCTTTTTATTACTCCAAACACTTTTTCAACTGCTGATCTAGATTTCTTGTGGGCACGATTATAGACTCGCGCAACCTCCGTTTCTTCACGAACTATCGGCGTCAACAAATATGTCCAACACCAGTAGCCACAGTTTCCCAGAAATGTGCCTTCCGGAATTTCTCCTGTTTTCAACTGAGCATGTACTCGTGAGTTTCAGAAAATAATGCTGTCATAGGCAGATGCTGGCAGTCTCCCGACCGCTGGTGGCCGAGTGGTTCTAGGCGCTTCAGTCTGGAACCGCGCGACCGCTACAGTCGCAGGTTCGAATCCTGCCTCGGGCATGGCTGTGTGTGATGTCCTTAGGTTAGTTAGGTTTAAGTAGTTCTAAGTTCTAGGGGACTGATGGCCACAGATGTTAAGTCCCATAGTGCTCAGAGCCATTTGAACCATTTTTTGCTGGCCGTCTAGTCGCGAGATGTAATCATTGCAGCTCTGCATCTGAGGTCGCCTGTGCATTTAAAGAAAACGATTCGTGACGATATCTAAATACCTCAGCATTGTAGCTACCAGATGACTTACGGATGTGAGTGCAGTGAATAGCGCCTACAACGCCCGGGAAATGCAATATTTGATACAAATAACGCTGAGTTTCCCTAGAGTCATTATCATCCATTCGCATTTTGGTAAATTCATTTTTTAATGAGGCAATTCGGGCCCTACCCTCATGGACAGCTCTGCAAGCTGTTGGTGTGTCTACTTTAAACTGAGCACCTATCGCTATTTGGCATAAAATGTTAAGGAACATACACATTTCCGTAAGTGGATGGTTTCTTTTAGCTGGTTTCATCAGATAGTGTGCGAGCCTTAGTTCCCACTGCTCTGCAGTACTTTTCTTCAGCCGAAACCTCAACAGTGTGTACGCCCTTTCATGGAATGTGCAGGAAGCTCGCTGAATCTCGTCTTTCGCAATGGACATATCTGAATCCTCAGATATCTGTAGAGTAAACAGAAGGAAACAATGTAAGACACATCGCGTTCGGTTGTTGCAAACAGGAATTTTCCCAAGAGTGGTCAAGAAGCGCTCGGAAAACGGAGAATATAGTATGATTTCAACGGTATCGAATGGAACGGAATGGCGTGGTAATGTTGTTATAATTATCTTTACGACCAACGAAATAGAGAATGTAGTAACAAATGGGAAAAAGAACATTCCGAGAATTGACGTAGATTCCAACATGTGACCTTTTGCACTGAAGTTAACAACACAACCTCTGAGCACCGAAATGAATGAAACATCGTTACTTGGTTAGTTTATTTCAAAATACTTGCTTATGTTATATTTACCAAAGCACGTGGAATAGTCATAGCAGTATACGGACGTGGTCGTTAGTTAAAAATTTAATACGAATTACATAGTTACTGCTACTCGAGCCGAGAGAGGACATATATAAAAGATGTTGAACTGTTGTTGGCAGCTGCCGAAATTTCCTTACTTAACTATTCACATAAAATATTTCGAATTTTACTTTCTTACTCTGCTGTTAAGTGTCTATAAAACACCATTGAACTAAGCACATAAGTTACGTGTCGTCTCCCAAGAGCTGTTATGAGACTGATCGTCAATTACACACGATAGCCGGTAGCTTCTATAAACTAAACTTCCAGCTCGGAAAAACGGATTTTCGGCATCAGCGGCGTGGAAGTGGCGTAGTCACATATTAACTTAACATTTTTGGTGTTAATAACAACTTTTTAATAATTTAGTTGGTACACGCTTGAAACAAAAGCGATGAATCGTAATGCCACTACACTACAAACTGACGATTAGAGCTGAACCTGATCCTGCACCGAAAATTATGACCAATGAAATGTGATCCAAGTTCACGACCATATAATCTTGCATTAACGTTTATAGAACGCAGGTTTCCAGGCTAAGCTTGATATGAGGTCATTTTCTGTCTTAACCTAAGATTTAGTGTTTTATACCATCGGCCTTTAATGTCATGAGATATTCCACGAAAAAAGCAGAGCATTCCGGATTCAACGCAAAGACGTGTTCATCCAAATATGACAGCTAATGGAGGGAATTTTGAATAAGTCACTTACGAAAGAGTTTCATTGGGACTCATGTCTGTATCACGACTTTTTTTTCCTCTATGTGTTAAAATTTGTGCTTTAAGTTTTGTCGCCCGTTTTTGTTAAACGCCGTGTAGGGGGGCTTCTGACCCGCTAACGTTAACGAAAAATAAGATTAAGACAGATTTAATATATTCGATATAGCAACGCCATTACTGAACACCACTGGCGGAAGTCCGGTGTCCTTCCATGAGGGAAATTTAACCTCAGCACTAGAGTCGTTCACGAAAATAGAGTCGATGGTAATAAACAAAGCCACAAAAAAGAGCAAAAGATTTGGAATGGAAGAAGAAGATAATTCCGTCACCTGGAACGAAAGTGGACTTGGATCTAAAGTAAACTAGAAAAAATTGTTGAAAACAGAAAAGATACCTGTCACTGAAACGAAGCAAAAACTTACGGGCACAAACAAAGTCCAAAAATACATAATAATATAAAATGAAGTGACAAAAAGTCAAGAGATAGCGAAATGCACGTATACAGAAAGCGGTGGTATCGCTTACACAAGGTATGAAAGGGCAGTGCATTGGCGGAGTTGTCAGTTGTACTCAAGTGATTCATGTAAAAAGGTTTCCACCATACGACGGAAATTATCAAACGTTGAACACGGAATAGTAACTGGAGCTGGATGCATTTGACATTCCATTTCGGAAATCGTTAGAGAAATCAATATTACAAGATTCACATTGTCAAATAGTCTGCAAGAATACCAAACTTGAGGCTTTGCCTCTCATCACGAACAACTTAGAAGGTACGACCGAGAGCAGCAGCGTTCTCTTTGAGTTGTCAGTCCAAACACACAAGTAACACTGCGTTAAGTAGCCACATAAATCAGTCCGGGACACACGACGAACGTATCTCATAGATCAGTGCGAAGAAATTTGGAGACGACCGTTGGGAGTGCCTTTGCTAACAGCAGGACATGGCTTTGAGCATATCGGTTGGAGCTTAGATACGTAGGCCCATGACCTGGTTAGACGAGTCCTGGTTTCAGTTGGTAAGGGCTGATGGTAGGGTTCAGGTATGGCGCAGACCCTGCAAAGCCATGAAACGATGTAGTCAACAAGGCATTGTGCAGGCTAGTGGTGTGTCCATAATGCTGACGGTTGTGTGTGATTCGATCATTAATTGGAAATGGTTATGTTCGGCTACTTGGAGATGTTTTGCCGCCATTCATAGACTGCAAGATCCCAAACAACGATTACCATATTTAGCGATTCGTTGGAAGAACATTCTGGACAATTTGAGCGAAAGATATGGCCACCCAAATCGCCCGTCACGAAGATCATTTATTGGACATAAAATCTTGTAACGTCAACACTTGCGCAATTATGGTCGGCTATAGAGTCAGCGTGGCTCAATATTTCCGCAGGGGACTTCAGAGACTGGTTTTCAAGGCACGTCGAGTTGCTATACTACGCTGAACAAAAGTAGTCATCTCAGTGCATAGTGCAATGCCACATAATATAGGGCAAAAAACTGGAAAACCGATATTCATATCTAGATCATGTAACTCCAGAACTGATAACTGCACAAAAACTAAGAGGTGGTTTCCTGACCATCCTAGGTACGTATGCTCCTGATGAAGAAAAGACAGATGCAAGTGAAAACCTGTATGAACAGCTGCAATGCAAACTGATAAAAAAAAATCATTGAAAAGGACCATATTACAATTTGTGGAAATTAATATGCACAAGTAGCTGAAATATAAATAAGGACATGGCTAGAATATTTGGAGAGGACAATGTAAATAATAATGGTTATGACGTCTGACTGTTAGTCGGCATGAGTCATTTGTGAAGCTGAAAAAGCTTGTTCGGGGAAAACGTTATTTAGAAATGTACATTGTGCTCAAGGGACTTAGATGAATAATAATTTACTTTATAATAAATAAGAAGCTTCGAGGACTGCCCAGAGATTAATGCACTGCATTTTTTTTCTCAGCCGAAAACAATACTACGGAACGTTGCGATGCTATGAAACGTTACGTTTGTATTATTTGGAGTCTCTTGAGTGAGCACGCCAAGTTTCCGTCACTTCCAATAGATAGCGTTGCTGCAGGATAGCTGGCGTCTGTAGGTGATGTAACTTACAAGCAACGTGCCGTCATTGAATTTTTCACTGCAGCGAAAGAAACTGTGGGGAATCTTCACAAACGCTTGTAAAAAGTCTAAAGAGCTTTTGCTGTCGGCAGAAGCGCAGTTAGTCGCCGGGTACGGAGGGTGACGTCATCAAAAGGCAGTTCGGCGGAGTCCCTCGATTTGCAGCGGTCGGGGAGACCATCCACGGCTGTCACGCCTGTCAAGTTGCAGGGAGCTGATGTTGTCATTCGCGAGGGCAGACGCATTACGACTCGGCAATTGGCACTGCATCTGTCAATCAGCAAAGGAAGTTCACACAGTGAAGCACTGGCTCCTCTACCAGGACAAGGATTGGTACCGACAGGGCCTATACGCCCATGTTTCGTGCTCAAGGAAGGCCATAGAACGGGATGGAGTTGTTTGTGTTTAACTGTCATTTTGTTCAATAAGGTATTGTTGAAGAAAAAGTAGCGGTGCACTACTTTCTGGGAAAACCTCGTCACTCCCTAGACTTTAGATGTTGTGACAACGCCTCATAATACTAAATAATTTTGGGTAAAATTTGCACTCTGCAGAAATTCAAGACAATTGATATCTTAAGAATACCACAGAAGTCGCTTGAGGAAGTGTATGCACTTTACTTACTTCAAGATGAATGCGTATAAGGCAGATTTATGAAAGGACACTACAACTCAAAATGATTCGGAAAAGGCACTATGGAGAGACATATTCTTTTTACAAAGTCTCAAAAATTATCAAAAATACAGGCAGGACAACAACTGACTAAACCTTAAAAATAAAATATACTTATATGGATAGGGTGTCTGTTCTTTCGGACATGTCCGAAAGAACAGACACCATATTCATATTCCATATTCCATATCCATATTCCATATTCCCTGAACTCTTACGGAACTTGGTAAGAATGTCTTCCACGAGTAATGAGTGTGTTGGGGTGGGACACTACGAATGTAGTGTGTGGACATACAATGTGAGGATGTGGGTCTCGCGGGAGGCGTGCGCGAGATAGTCCCTGCATTCGCGCTATCCACCGTGCGGTGGCTCAGATGGATATAGCGTCTGCCATGTAAGCAGGAGATCCCGGGTTCGGCTCACGGTCGGGGCACACATTTTCTCCTGTCCCCGTTGATATACATCAACGTCCGTCAGCAGCGGGAGGTATTAATATAATTCTAATTTCGTTAAAAATAAAACGTGTGTAAGGATGGACTTCCAGACTACGAAACGTACTGGAGGGGAAACATAATCATATCTAAGAGGGAGAAGAACAGTTTTTAAAAGACAACGATGAATATTGCACCCAGATAATCGATATTCTGAAATCTGTAGGAAGTTTTCGTGAGACATTGCAAGTAGTTCAAGTCTGTTTATTTATTGCAGCATTCTCGTTGCTATTTCCTGCCATTAAAATTCGCCAGGTACAGATACAGACTCCTTTTTTGGTTATATGGACAAAATACGTTAGCCCTGCCTGATGTGGATCCTACTGGTCAGAATTATTGAACATTAAAACTGAAGTAATCTGTGTGAAACTCCGACAGCTTGCATTTCACCCAACAGTCGGTTACTAGTTGAATTAAATCGACAAAATAAATGGACATGTGTTTACTTCAGTAGTATCAGTCGGCCGGTCAGTGATAGAATGCAGGCGTAAAAGAAAAGAAGTAACAATGTATGCATGAGCGTTCACTCACTGAATAAAACTTCTTGAGGCAGCCAATGAATTTATTGTCGTGGTATCCAAAGACGCTGCCTGTGCTTCTGCAATATGGTACAATGCAATTACTCATGATTTCATCTTCCCGATAGAGGATTTGTCCTTTGAGTTGAAGCGAACGGAGGAATTTATCTCTCAGCAGGTCACAGTCGGAATCTCCCCAAACATTCTCCTTCTTCAAAATCGCAGAAATACGGTGGAACATTTTCTATTGATCCACTCCCATAGCATTGCTTTGACAGCACCGAGAGCTCAATACTGGTGATTTACAAGTAAAACGCCGCTGTAACGTCAGATCGTGTTCGTTAGTTGCAATTAATAGCAATACTGGCCTCTAAAAGTTCTCTGTCCGCTGTACCATCGCTGTAAGTGAATGAGTCCGAAGTTACAGTATCGTTCATTCCTAGCAACTCAAGGGTTCGTGACTGAAGGGGAAAGAAGTAACGCAGCCACCGCATAAGTTCGCGGCACCAGGAACGGTCGTGATCGCCTTGGGATTCACTGAAACTGCGGAGCCGCGAAGAGAGAGCCCAGAGCACCGCGGGCAGTAACCGGTTCCCAGGACCCAGAGGAAGAGTCTCGACAAAAAAGCTTTGTCGGCACGGCGCAGAACCTCTGAGAGTGCCGGAGCTAAATCACTTTGTCGTGACTGTAGGCTGCCGAAGAGCGCATCTGGGGATTAGTGCGTCTGTGAATTCTCATCGTTTATTTTTGCTCCGTCCTCTAAGTAATCGTTACTGTTTTTCCTTGAAGGCTGTTGGTACTTTCCTTACCTATGAATATGTCTAGCTCCAAACAATACTTCTCTCGTTGCTTTTACACACTTAGGGCCTCCATCCGCTGAGGCTAGGCTCCGAATTTACTGACGTGATTAATTAATGACACATTTATTTCGTTACCCATGATATCGATACCAGTATTAGGTTTTCGCTAATTTTTAACTGTAGTGAATTATCATTCTGATGTCACATTTAGTGGCCATGACTCATTATTGTGTTAAATATGCTCTTACCATTCTTCAATAGTGCCATAGGTCATGACTGAATTTTCATCACTGTGTTTCACCGTTCAGACGTATCTAGAGTACTTTAAAATTTAAATGCTTAATCTTCTTGTTAGCCACAGCCACTGACTTGCTTTACATTTGCTTAGTCAGGAAGTTTTATGGTAATGAGGACACGCTACGAGAGTGGACCCAAATAACAATAAGAAACATACATTACCTGACAAAAAAGGATGAAACACCTAGAAGGGAAGGAGGAAACGAAAATTCACGGACTGCAAGAATGTGTTATGTTATTGCTGTGATTACAGAACGATTCACATTTACAAAGAATTCGGCAATATGAGCCGACTTCTCAGTACGACGTTGTACAGCAGCAGACTGGGTGCGTACGCTGACTCGTTAGGAATGGGTATCATAACGCCAATGTATCGCCTCCTGAGGCAGGATGAGGCACAGGTGTTTTAATTGGACCTCGATATCGTGGCTATTGGAGCTGAAGTCCGAGCTGGTCCCACAAAGGTTATGTGTGGGACAGGGTTGGGGTGCTGTTGATTGCGAGAGTATCTGAGCATCACGCACGTAGTTCACAGAGAAACAAGATATGAAGATACATTTTGTCTATTAAATACCCGATCTATTAAACACCAGACTAAGTGGTGATTCAGTCTGCATTATTAAAGCCGTATTCCGAAAATGGAGAAGTAAAATGTTAGCGATTCACTTAAGAAACATAATCTTTCTTCAGTTGTAAAATTATCGAGGGATAAGACAAAACAGCATACTTCATATAGTTGTTCACCATGTGTGATCCCAAGCTACACTGTGAGAGATTATTCTTCACGATCTGTATCCATAATTGTTCGTGTGTCTATCTTTTCGGAGATGGTTTCGCGACCTGGGCTGTTCAGTACAGAATGTCAAATCGAACACCTCTCAGCCGTCTAATGTCCAAACTGTTAATTTGTTGAACCACCAGTTTCGGCGATATATTACGCCATATTCAGAGTCCCTGACTGACGTGTAGGAAGATTCCAACCTTAATTCCAGTCCAACTAGGAGCCAGTATTCAACGACTGGTATCTGTAGCTTTTTGATACAGCGAGCACTCCAAACATCGACAGATCATCGGCAGATGATGTTTGAAGTGATCGCCGTGTCAAAAACCTACAGACAACCGTCTTTGAATACTGGACGCTATTTTGACCGGAACCTTCCTACACATCGATCAGAGGGCCTGAAGATGGCTTAATATATCGCCAAAGCTGGCAATCCAATTAAATAACAGTTTGGAAATTAGACGGCTGAAAAGTGTATGATCTGACATTCTGTAGATACAATTGGAAAGGTTGCTTGCCATTTTAGTGAGATCTGCTACTCAGCTCACTGTACGGTATTGCCGATTCCAGAAAAGATCCAGGACTGAATTGGCGGCCTCATATCTGGCCTCATAGTGGCCTCATATGTGGCCTCATATCCCTCGGATGGGCCGTCAGAGACCGAGAAACTGGTGTTCCTGCTGCTAATAAGGGGAGTACACCGTTCGTTTGTTACATAGTTCTACGAGCTTCCAACAGGAGCGACTTACTCACAGATACCTGTGTAGTTACTAGATTATTTTTGTAATTTCTTGTGTGTTTGAGTGCTCACTCGGCACAAGCTTTTATTTTAATAAGAGTGTAGCTTACAGTACCGTCGTTTCTATCGACCACTATATTGACCCTCACATCGTACAGGCTTTTGTTTGTATTGGTTAGTATAGCTCACTGTTCCATAGAGTGTTAGAGACATGGCACCACATGTTCCCGCTGCTTATGAGGCGAGTATTCGTTTGACACATATTTTTAAGAGCTTCAAACAGGAGCGACTGAAATAATGGATAGGAACTGTGATTGTTGTGTACAGAGGCGAGCTGAGTTGGCAACCCTTCGCTCACAGCTCCAGGCTGCGTTCGCCTCTGTCACATAGCTTGAGGCTGCTGCCAAGAGGCATCACTGTGGAGGGTCGGATGCGGAGATGCGAGGGACGTCGAGCACGTCCCACGTGTCCTCCGATCAGTCCACTGCTGTCATCTCCCCGGGTACTGCTTGCACTGAGGTTGACCCCTCACCTGGGAGATCATTCAAAAATCTGGCAGGCAGCGAAAAACTTTCCGAGGGGCCGATCGTAGGGCCTCTCCGGTTCGTTTGACGAACAGGTTTCGGACGTTATCCGTGGCTGCCGATGTCTCTGAGCCGGATTCAGTCGTCCACCCTGTTCCAGAGGAAGCTTCTCGGCCCGCAAGTTCTGGGCGTTCACAGAGGGTGGGTTTGCTGGTAGTTGAGAGCTCCAACGTTAGGCGCGTAATGGGGCCCCTTAGGAACATGACTGCCAAAGAGGGGAAGGAAGCCAGTGTGTGTGTGCATACCGGGGGAGGAGTCATTCCAGGAAAGGCTGCTTCGGATTGCCATGAAGAGTACAGCGTGCAGCCAACTGCAGGCGGTGGCTCATGAGCATTACGATCGGCCCCTCGTAAAGTTTTTGAGATGTGTCGGTTTCGGGCAGCTTTCGAAAATGGTAAAAACTGCCAGTTTTGCTTGCAAAATTAAGGCGGAGCTCACCATCTGCAGCATCGTCGATAGAACCGACTATGGTCCTTCGGTGCAGAGCCTAGGGGAGGGTCTGAATCAGAGGCTCAGGTGGTTCTGTAACCATGTAGGCTGCAGATTCCTTGATATGCACCATCGGGTGGTGTGTTTCCGGCTTCCACTTAATAGGTCAGGAGTCCACTACACACAGGAAGCGGTTACACGGGTAGCGGGGGCTGCGTGGAATGGACTGGACGGCTTTTTAGGTTAGAGGGTCTCAGGAAACCGCAAAGAGGGCGTCCATCTAAAAGGGGACAGCTGAAACACAGCAAGTTAGCTGTAGAAACGATCGGTATTGTAGTTGTAAATTGTCGCAGCTGTGTCGGGAAAGAACCAGAGCTGCAAGCGCGAATTGAGACCACGGAAGCTCAAATAGTTATACGTACAGAAATCTGGCTAAGGCCGGAAATAAGTTCAGTCGAAATTTCTTTCAAACGATCTATCAGTGTTCAGAAAGGATATATTAAATAAAGTTGATGTTGAAGTATTTATTGCTGTCACAAGTAGTTTGCCTTGCAGTGAAACTGAAGAAGATAGTTCTTGCGATGTAGTATGGGTAGCAGTCATATTAATTGGACCGTTGTATGATCGCGAAATTGAGGAGATAGTGCCACAGGCATGATAACTGAATTGGAGTGTCAATCATTAGAACAAAGGCGTTATTCGTTGCGATGGAAGATTGTCATGAAATTTCAATCAGCAGTTGCCTCCTACGATTGTCAAAACGTTCTGTTGGCACCCACCTACGTAGTGAGAAAGGATCATCACGATAAAATATGAGAACTCAGGGCTCACACAGAAAAATTTAAGTGCTCGTTTTTCGCGAGCGCCGTTCGAGACTGGAACGGTAGAGAGACAGCTTCAAGGTGCTTCATTGAACCCACTGCCAGGCACTTTATTGTGAATAGCAGAGTTATCATGTAGGTGTAAATGCAGATTACACTTCGGAAACATGGGCCAAAGATTACAAGGCATCTTTTACTAATAAAACAGAATATTGCCAGCATATTATTAACAGCAGGTTGGTTCGCCTTTGGTACGCAATAAAGCAGCAGTTCGGCACGGCTACAATTCGAGAGGTCTATTCCAGGTTTTCCGAGGAAAGTGGCAACAGATGTCTACGCACAAGTCACGCAGTTCCCGTAAACCACGGTGACGATGATTTCTGGGTGCGAAAATGGCACTCCATAGCGTCCCCGATGCGTTCCATCAGGTTCAGAATACTCCATGAACGTGTGTTCCCTATTATGCTCCTGAAACCACTGCGGCAAGAGTTTGGCCTTGCAACTCGGTCCGTAATACAACTGGAAGACGCCATCGCCATCGGGGAAGACACTAACCAAGAACGTCTGGCATTACTTGCCATAGCCCTTAGTGCTCATGGTGCTTTCGATTGATACCACTTGTTCCATGGAAGTCATTGTGAGTGATCCCCATAACGTAATACTGTTCCACTCAGCGAGCGTGTGTAACGCAGGTCTTGTTTCGAACAGTGGTCTACAGGGAAGACGGCGTATCTGGACGTAAATGTCAACTAGTGTAACAGTGTACGTGATCCATTCTACTAGGCGACACGTTTCCATTGATGGTAGGTGCAGTCTCCAACGTACCGTGCCTATTACAGTCATAATTGACAGTGTCATTGCGTCAATATGGGAACACGTAGAACACGTCTTATGCAGCGCCCCGTGTCTAGCTGTCCACACTGAACATTGTGCTCCACGACACTTGCACCAGCAGCAGATTGTGCTCTGCCGTCCGATCCGCCGCTCCTGCTTTACAGAGAGCGACAGCTTCTGTTCTCACTACTGTGTGGTGAGGCGTGCACGTCAAACGTATTGTCACTTACTTGTGGCTTCGCCAACCTCGACCACTTTCCATCAATGCTTACCTCAGCCGTCAGCGAACAGACAACCCTATTCGCTGTTTGGAACATGGTCGTGTCCAGACACCAGGCCATAACAATCTGTACTTTGTCAGAATCCTTTATGTCACATGAATTGCCACGTTTGTGCTCTGTACAGTTGCTAGAATGATTCACCTCTGCACCACATACTTTCTTTCCCGCGTTAACTGCTCGCATTGCCACCAGGTGCCATTCAGTCTCGTGGTGCTCATACTGCTCGAAAAGACAGCGGGTGTACTGCCGGTCCATAGTGTCCAACGGGCACAATACTTCGGCAATCAGACATGTCGCCATCGTCAGGTGCGCTGACGAACTAATGTCTTGAGGACGGGCGGCCGTCCTAGATCCCCTTCCCCCGCGAGGCGTTCTCTCCACGGTCCGCGGCCGCGGCCGCGCGTCGGCGGTCGCTGAGAGGCTGCCGTCGGCGTCTGTGGTGGCGTCAGTGTAACTGCCTCGTCCGCCCTGGTCGCTCGTTCGTTTTCTTTACAAAGAAAGGTAAAATTTGCAATGTGCTTGTACTTGCTCGTACATGATGAACGTTCCATAAGGCATTACACCATTTTTCATCTGTGCAATACATGTCTTTTACATGCCTTGGATCTAAGTGTAATCTTACAGTTCCCACCATTGTGTAGTGAGTAACAAAATATTCAATTTTTGCCACCAGTAATCGTTATATAGAGACAGAATGACAAACTTCGTATGATCATACAATGTTTCGAAGCGCAAGTCACCGAAGTGGCGTCAACTCGAAAGATTTGCACCAGGCGACCGGTCTACCCGAAGGGAGGACCTGCCCACACGCCATTTCTTTCCTTCTTATCATACGATATTTCTTTTTTCCACTCGAACGCGAAAACTAAAACGCTACGCTTCTCTAGTCGCCATGTAAACTCGGTAGAGGTTGCTAACAATGATAAGACACAGTACTTACGCATTTAATCTTAGCTAACAGACTACACTTAACAGAACAAATCTTCGCTATTATTGTTCCAATTAATTACAGTTGTATACATATCTTTTACATATGTAATTGTGATACATCACGCATTACAAAGAACCAAAGCAGCACCAGAAAACAGTGTGCCAGAAAGTAACATCAGTCAGTCTTGACGTACATGAACAGTTACTATTACAATTATTTTCCTTTTTCCTTTTAAATTGTATTAAAATAATCATTAAGCTAAATTGTTAAGACTGACACAATTCAATAATAACGTTTCATACACGCGGTAAGGGGTTAGTTTACTGGTAGTCCTTTCCTTTTAACTACACATTTCTCGTGCTTGAACCATATCGTATGCCGTGGTCAGCTCATACCGTAAAATATTAAAATATTAAAACTTTTAAACCCTACCGCGTGCTATATTCATCTGAAATTCTAGGCCACAGTGTGAAAATGAAGATGGTCCGAAAGTAGTCATCCCAAAGAAATAACTACTATAGGAACTGTGACGGACACTGAAGGAAAATATAGACTCAATTACATTTCTGGTAACGCAGTATTTAAATTCTTATGAAAAGTTGAATTTAATTTGTCCATTTCAAATTCAAGCATCTACATTAAGAAAAAATTCGCAGCAGTAGAACATAGTTGATGTAGGGCAATGAAATTTCTGGGATACATCTGTCTAGGCAACATGTTTAAGAGATTACCATGGCAAGATCACAGATTAATGTGAGCGCGAGGTAAGCCTTTGCAAATGTCGACTGCTGGTACGTCAGCAACCGGAGTACCCGCAATAATGCTTAATGCAAGCATGAAAACGTGCATGCATTGTGTTGTCCAGGTGCCGGATGTAATTTCGTCGGATAGACTTCTATGACGCACTTGGACATTTAATACAGGCACGCTTAACGCTGTTTGTGAATGACGCTGGTTCAATTCGTTCTAAGCACTTTGGGACTTAACATCTGAGGTCATCAATCCCCTAGACTTAGAACTACTTAAACCTAACTAAACTGAGGACATCATACACATCCATGACCGAGGGAGGATTCGATTCTGCGACCGTAGCAGCAGCGCGGTTCCGATTTGAAGCGCCTAGAACCGCTCTGCCACACCGGCCGGCAATGACGCTGGAATGTCCCATATGTGCTCGATTGGAGACACATCCGGTGATCGAGCAGTCCAAGGTAACATGTCGACACCCTGTAGAGCATGCTCGGTTACAAAAGCGGCACGTGGGCGAGCGTTATCCTGTTGGAAAACACACGCTGAGATGTTGGTCATGAATGGCAGCACAAACAGCTCGATTTACTAGAATGACGTACATATTTGCAGTGAGGATGCGTGGGATACCCGCGAGACTGCTCCTGTTGCCATACGGAGTAGCACACTAGACAATAGCTCCATGTTTAGGTCCGGTGTGTCTGGCTCGGAGGTGCCCTTAAAGTAACCGATTTTTGACAGTGACAACTGTTGTTCAGATGGCTGTTGCAGATGTAGCTCGATGCTCCAGAGCCATATGCTGGAGCCGAAGGCCGTGGCCGAGCGGTTCTAGGCGCTTCAGTCCAGAACCGCGCGACTGCTACGGTCGCAGGTTCGAATCCTGCCTCGAGCGTGGATGTGTGTAATGTCCTTAGGTTAGTTAGGTTTAAGTAGTTCTAAGTTCTAGGGGAGTGATGACCTCAGATGTGAAGTCCCATAGTGCTCAGAGCCATTTGAACCATATGCCGGACACGATGAACTTCCCTCGCGCTAGGAGGACGTGACCGTCTGGAGCCCAGTCTCCTTGCGACAGTACATTCTCCACCGCTGCTAGCAATCATGCACAGTAGCTGTATTTCTGACAAGTCTTTCTTCAGTGTCGCAGAAGGAACAT
This sequence comes from Schistocerca americana, assembly GCF_021461395.2. Lineage (NCBI taxonomy): Eukaryota > Metazoa > Arthropoda > Insecta > Orthoptera > Acrididae > Schistocerca > Schistocerca americana. The sequence continues at coordinate 195,702,930 of NC_060122.1, read as the reverse complement.
CCACCATCTCGTAGCCGTATCGGAGAACCTATTCAGTGAGGCGTCGAAATGGCATCTTTGTCGCTTTAAAGACATGCTTTATTGCCATCAACTAACCACGTGCATTCTCAAAGGCAACTAATGCTCATTTCCGTTACGGCGTGATTTCAAAACAAATCTGATTTGCATCCTCATAATGGCGCTACTAGCGCCACCTTGACTCGATTGGCGCGGAAGGGGAATAGACGTCATCTGTAATGTGTAGAATCATCCCTACCAACTTTCGTTTATGTCGCAGAACTCCTTCTTCATGTGGCGCAATTTTTCCGTCAGTGAATTTTCAAATTACAACTAGCTGTGAAGACGTCTCATTTCCGCAATCGTCGATAGCTCGTTTACACACCCTCAGACTATGACGACGTGGAGACCTCACATCCAATTACAATACGTAAATGACTGTCTGATGACGAAAATGAATTCAATAATTTTTTCTGTCATTGAGACTCCATACAATAATGCTAAGCATATGACGAATGTTCGACGGGCGTAAAAGCCGATCATGGATGACCACAGCTAGCTTACTGCGATCGTGACAGTCCTAACTTGTACTGGACGGAGAAGAACAGCCGAACAATCCACGACGCGCAAGCGTCTGAGGATGCTGATTAGTGACACGTCATAAGTTGATGAGGCGGACGGGGGTCTGGAATAGAAGGGCGGCGCGCACTGCTCGTTACGCGACGCTGGCGGCAGCGGGCGCTTCTGCACTGCATGATTGATGACGCCGGGCACGCACAGACTTGTGCTTCATTTAAAATGTAATATTGTTCCGCTCCGCGGCTCAGACTGTCCCCATAAATTTGTGAGATGTAATGGAAAACAATTTTGCCCCGAAGAAATATTTCCCTCTCTGCACGGCTATTTTGCCAGTTCTCCCTTTAACGATACTTTCTCGCTCACCATTTCGCGGGCGTTAGAAGGGACATGCGCTCTACGGAAATTCTGTGTCATCTCTCATACAGTGATTACTAAAAATTTTCCGTTTATGGGTTAATATAAGATAGTTGTTAAGACCGTCAAACACTTCAAAGAAATCGGTACACATAAATGGCAAACAATAACCTCCCAAATGATATAGCATGTGAAAGACAGGCTCTCATTCTTTTTTTTTACAATTTTTATTAACGATCTTTGGGTCTGTCGTTCGGCACACGGCTCACATGCACTAAGGTGACAGAAGTCATGGGATACCTCTAACATTCTGCGCGGTGGATGTTTGTTCTAAGTCGTATGTCCCTACCACTTTCGCGCAACGACGCTCTGAGCGTGTTTTTTAGGGAATTGACTAGTTTGAATCTGGGACCTGTTGCTGGTAAAGAGGCGCCAGACCACACATGACATGTAGAGTTCAGAAGAGTCCAGTGAGACTAGCAATGATATAATCAATTACTTAATGATTTCAGCGTCAGCTCCACTGCACTCCCTGTAAAAGAATCTTAATACTAACTAAATTTAGTGGAAGGGGTTCAAGGCTTTCCTATTTTTAGTTAGCTGGTAAAATAACGTCGAAAAAGCAGTTAAGTTTACCATTGGAATTTTTATTCCACTCATAAAACATTGATTGTAAATTGCACTATTGATAAAATGAAATATTTTAATACAGGATGATAAAAACCAACTGCATTCAACAAAAATGCGAACGAATATTCCCTGAATGGCTTTCCAAGTTCTACAATGGATCGAAGGATGACCTATGCCACATCACGTCTATAATCTAGGTTTAAGTTAAGTTTCATAAAAGAGAAAACTATGATAATGGTCTACAGTGACCCTCAATTATCTTTAATTACTTATTTAACTTGTCGTAAATTGCAGTGGCTGATGTGGCTTCTCAATAATTATATATAACAGAAAAATTATCGCGTTTCAGATTTTAACTTCTAACAGCAAATGTGAATACCATGAAGTTTAATTGACGATCGACACTAGTATTACGTAAAAAGTGGGTGTAACAGATGAGACTTCTGCAATTCTTATGCGGCATCGCGTGCATTCATTACCTTGTCGTTGGTTAGGCAGCTTTAGGGGGCGGCGGGCGGCGCAGCTCCACACACCTCGCCGTCTTGGAAGCAACTCTTTCTAACTTCTCCTTACTACAACTTACCGAAGTTGGTTTTAGAAAAGCTATCTGGCTGTCTTTTCAACTGACCAATCAGGATCTCAATGTTAACCTTAAGCTCCGCCTACAAAACTTCTGTCTATCCAATGAGAATCGGTATACTTTTCGTGGTGGGACAATGTTTTTAACGTTTGTAACGTAACAGAGACGCGTGTAGTCTCACGCTAAAACTTGCAGCTGGTGTGCCCCTTTTAGTCTTATCGTAAGATGTATACTGTTCTTCTGGAGGGCTCTACCTTTTACATGGGCCGGGGGGTGGTCCTGACGGTCGGCAGGAGATGTGGGTGTCCGTCCCTTATCTTAGGGCCTTCTAGCTTAATACGGTTCTCCTCTCAGCTTCTGTTCTTGTTTCTCCCCTCGGAACTGCGTCTGTTTCACTGTAGGAAGGTATGACATGCATTTAGGCGTTCTTGTGTTAGTCTGTGGTATTCCATTTGCTCACTCGTTGATCGTATTACTTTGGTTAATTTAATGTGAGGATTTATTCAGAGCTATGTGACATACTGCCGGATTTGCTATCATGTCAGGGTTTTCATGGAAGGTGTTGGATTTGCCTGACACCTTACATACCTCCGAATATCGTGTCGGATCCCCTTTTACCCGCGTAGTCCAGCAACCCGACGCGACAAGGACTGAACAAATCTTTGGAAATCCTCTGCAGAAATAATCAGAAAATGCCGCCTCTATAGCCAGCCATCCAGTCACGGAAGTGTTGCCGTTGTAGGATCCTTTTGTACGAACTGACCGTCTGATTATGTTTCATAAATTTTGATGGAATTCATGTCAGGCGATCATTTCGCTCGAACTGTCTAGAATGATCAAATCAATAGCGAACGGTTGGTTCATCGTTGTTTAGGAACATGAAATCCATAAATCACTACAGATAGTCCCCAAGTCAAAGAACATAATCAGTTCCAGTCAATCCCGTTCATCTAGACCAGAGGACCCAGTTCACTCCATGTAAACACAATCAACAATATGTAACACTGCATTGTTGACAACCAGGGTGCATGGGTTCGCAGGCCAGAGTGGCCGAGCGGTTCTAGGCGCTACAGTGTGGAACCGCGCGACCGCTACGGTCGCAGGTTCGAATCCTGCCTCGTGCATGGATGTGTGTGTTGTCCTTAGGTTAGTTAGGTGTAAGTAGTTCTATGTTGTTGGGAACCGGTGACCTCAGAAGTAAAGTCCTATAGTGCTCAGAGCCATTTGAACCATTTCTTTGCACGGGTTCTGGTGTCCGCGCCACAGTCGAACTCCACCATCAGCCGCTACGAACTGAAATCGATGCTCATCTGACCAGGCCACCACTTTACAAAGGGACTAGCGTTGGTCGTCTGCTACAATAGCCCATTAACGCCAAATTCCGACACACAGTCATAAGGACACCTTCGACGTACGTACCACATTAATTTCTACTATCAATTCGCGCAGGGTTGCTTGTCTGTTTGGACCGACAACTCTGCGCAAACGCCGCTTCTCTGGGTAGTTAAGTCAAAGCCGTCAGCTACTGTATTGCCCACGCCTGAAATCTGGCGTGTCGGCACACTATTGACATTGTGGATCTCGGAATATTTAATGGGATGTTCCTGCGTCTAGCTCCAACTACCATTCCGCATTCAAAGTCTGTTAATTCCTGTCATCCCACCATAATCACGTAGCAAACGGTTTTGACATCACGTTCATTGGCTTTACGCCTCTGCTGTTTATGTATTCCCATTGGGTAAAATCTCTTTTCCTGTGCTAGTAGACCTATCTTCACTAGACCCGTGACAACAGGACACCTCCATTGGCGTTTCTTTAAAGTCATTGTCTAATGAGAGCATTCGTGCAGTCCACCCTGAGCATGTATTTCACTGTCAAAGTGTCTCACTCGTACACACACGCACGCAAACACACATACACATACACACACACACACACACACACACACACACACACACACACACACACTATTCTCAGTGATAGCAATAGAGCTAATTTTCGATTTGTGGGGCGCCGTTCTACGCGAATAACGGCGTTTGCGCCATTCATTATGACGGGAGCTACGGCTGAGGCGGTACATCGGGAACGTTGGCGACCACGCACCTAGTGTCTGCATTTCCTGACGCTTTAAGTCTCTTTGTCCATCATCCAGTTTTAAATTTTCTTTTCGAATAGATCGCTTTTTGCCAACCTGTTTATCCCATTGTAACATCCTACACCCTCTGTTTTGTGTATGATTTATTCCAGCCTTTGCATTCCCACAGTTTGCATCCTCTACAGCTCCCTCTGATACTACAGAAACTATTCCTTGATGTCGTAGCAACCATTATACCCCAGATGCTGGTTTACTCTTCTTTTCCTTTTTCCCAGAGGCCATGTTTCACTATCATACAATGCTGTGCTCCAAACGCACACTCTCAGAAATTTCTTCCTGAGATTAAATTCTGTGTTTGATATCAACTGACTTCTTTTGTCCAGGAATGCTCTATTTGTCTGTGCTAGTCTGCCATTTGTGTCTTCATTGCTTAACCGACCATTAGTAACCTTGCTTCCAAGGTAGCATAATTGCTCACTTCCCCAACTTCCTAGTCACAATTTTGGTGTGATGCTCATCGCTGATTTCACTTCTGATGCTCCTCATTGCTTTTGATTGTCTTTTCCTTATTCCAAATCCATATTCTTTTCTCACTAGTTTGTACATTACATTCACCTTATCTTGTAATTCTTCTTAACTTCTACTGGGAGTAACAAACTCATCAGCGAATCTTTTCATTGATATCCACGTACTCTGAATTCCAATACTACTTTTGAACCTATCTCTTATTTACGTTATTGATTTATAGATGTATAGATTAGCCGGCCGAAGTGGCCGTGCGGTTAAAGGCGCTGCAGTCTGGAACCGCAAGGCCGCTACGGTCGCAGGTTCGAATCCTGCCTCGGGCATGGATGTTTGTGTTGTCCTTAGGTTAGTTAGGTTTAACTAGTTCTAAGTTCTAGGGGACTAATGACCTCAGCAGTTGAGTCCCATAGTGCTCAGAGCCATTTTTTAGATGTATAGATTGAACAGTCAAGGAGAAAGACTGTATCGTCGCATTACACCCTTTTTACTTCTTAGACATCCATTCTTATTGTTCCGTCTTGGTTCTTAAACACTATGTATATCACCCATCTTTCCCTACAGTTTTCTCCCTTTTTTCTCCAAACCTCGATTATCTTGCGCCATTTTACATTGTCGAAAGCAATTTCTGATTCTCCAGACCCTACGTACGTGTAGTGATGTTTCTTAAGCTTCGTCCGAAAGCCAAATTGATTCTCATCTAATATAGACTAAATTATCTTTTCGATTCATGCATATATTACTCATGAGAGCAGATTCGGTGCATGAGCTGTTAAGCTGATAGTGCGATACATACACAGTTGTGAACCATTGCTGCCTTCGTGATTATGTGGATGAAATTTTGCGAAGGTCTGATGGTATGCCCTAAGTCTCATAGATTCTACACACCCATCTGAATAGTCATTTCGTTACCACTTTTATAAAACCCGAACGAATTTTATGTACCCTTTCTGTGTTATTTGACCAAATGTCATCCAAAGCTCTACGAACATCCGACTGTAATAATGGATCCCCTGTGTCTTCCATACCAACTTCCATTTTTTTCTAGCACATCATCAGACAAGTCTTTTTCTTACATGTTCTCTCTACACCCATCCGGCTTCTCCTCTGCGTTTAACAGTGAAATTACTATATTTCATCTTGCATTTAATTTCACCGAAGTTTGACTATAATTTTCTATACGCTGTGTCAGTCCATTCGACGACCATTTCACTCTTGATTTCCTCACATTTTTCCTGCAGCCATTTCGTTTTGGCTTTCCTGCACTTTCTAAGTATTTCAATCTTAAGCGAATTTTTTGCTGTATTGCTGTCCTCTCCTAAATATTTATATACTTTCTCCTCTCGTTCATTAGGTGAAGTACCTCTTCGCTGTTCCCTTCCTTGTACATTTGTTGTACATCTTTCTAATTTCTGTGATTTCCCTTGTTAGAGATTTCCTTTGTCCTTCAAATGAACTGTGTCAGCTGTGGTATTCGTTATTGCAGTATCTACAGCCTTAGAGACTTTCAACGCATCTCATCGTTGCCCGTAACTTTAGTGTCCCATTTGCTTCTATACTGTTTATTCAGGAATTCTATTAAATTTCGTGCTGTTTTGCTGTGTCTGTGATTTACAGGGTGGCATGTGATGTCCTTGACTCTGGCATGCTTCTCTGAAGAACACTGCACAGTACACCGTAAAATACACACACTACAAAATACTGTAGTATTAATGCCTAGCTAGTCCGCGACAATTCCCCGTGTGGGAATCACAGCAAATGTACGAGTACAGGACATCAATGTACGGTGCAATATGGGGGGTTGCGTCAGTGTAGGAAGCGTTCTCGGGTAGCCTATGTGGATAAGTGGCATGGTTAGGGACCCGATCTAGCACAAATTTCCACATGTGTTAAATGAACTGAGCAATGTGGCCTAATCTTATTCACCACTGTGTACACATTTCTTCCATTAAACAGCAGTCTTCTCTTCATCATTACTAAATTATGAGATGAGTCATCTGTTCTTGGGTAACGGTCCTTTTACAATTATGCCTCCATCTCTTGCGATTTTTGAACCATGTATTCACTGTCATTAGTTGAGATCTATTGCAGAACTCAGTTTGTCTTCCCCTCTCTCATTTATATTATCAGGCACAAATTCTCTAGCAACTATTGCTTCTCTTCCTTCCCTATTAGCGCATGTTGATACACTATGACCACTATGCCATGACAGATTATTATCTCCCTTTACATACTGAATTACCCGATCAGTAGAGCCATATACTTTCCATCTTCTGCTTGTGGTGTCGCCTTATGTATGTGAGCTGTCGGTGTTGGCTTTAGTTTGCTGTCCCTCCTGAAGTGAATAATCTTGGCACGGAACAGTTTAATCACTCTCTGCCTTGTCTTCTTATTCATAACGAATCGTACTACAGTTGCATCATTTTCTGTTGCTGTTTCTATTAGCTGAATTCGTCTGATCAGAAAAGTTTATTTTATTTGCGTTTCAGTCCACTGATTGCGCTCTATCTCGACCAAACATTTTCATTAGCCTCTTCATATTTTCTAGCTTCTTATCACATGGTTCAAATGGCTCTGAGCACTATGGGACTTAACATCTGAGGACATCAGTCCCCTAGAACTTAGAATTACTTAAACCTAACAAACCTAAGGACATCACACACATCCATGCCCGAGGCAGGATTCGAACCTGCGACCGTAGCGGTCCCGCGGTTCCAGACTTTAACGCCCAGAACCGCACGGCCAACCGGCCGGCTAGCTTCATATCAAGTTGATGCTTCTGACACAACACGATTCATTGTTCATTAGATCTTTTTTCATGGCGACTTTCTTCTTTTTAGTTTCCTACAGCTGATCCAAATTTGGGACTAACCCAGCACATTTTATATAGCAGAGCGCGTGACCTGTGGATACTCGTTATGTATCCTTAATGCTGTGGTTTCCATTGCCTTTTGCATACCCACTACGATGATCATAGCTGATTCTCCAGCTTCCAGGGGTTGCTTACCACTGCGTGGAACAGAGACTGCCCTGAAAATCTGTTGCTGATGATTTTTATCCAAGATTTAAGCGGTGGATGAGTACGGACGTGGGGCATGGTTCGTTACCCCTAGTCCGCAGGCGAATTCCCGTTTCCTACCTACTGCATCATTACCACACACTGCACACATATGTTTGCGATTGTCCCCGATGATTTCTTTTTTGTAGCGAAGAATTCATTTACAGCACATTGTTCGTAAGAAGTGTGCTGCATACACGCCTCTTGGATAGTTCACTACGGCAATAACATTTGCCGGAAATGTTTGACACTTCGTACACTTGTAGGAGAAGTACGATATTTCGAGCACGTAAAAAGACGTTCTCTTACACATATTAAAGACTGTGAAGAAAAGAGACACAGCTGGGTTTCCCAAGCTGTGTTCCTCGGAACACTTGTGTATCGCTGGAAGTGAGCAAGTGCTCCGCAAAAACTATTAATACTATTACGTTCTTTTCCAATATTTTGGGAACAGTAATCATTTTTAAACATTTTGTTATGAATTCTGTGATACTAATTATGATATAAAATTGAAGTAATCACAGAGAAAAACTAACTTTTGTCCTTTTTTTTAAATTTTATTAACCTCCAAAATAAATAAGGTGTGCCATCAAAGTACCATGATTTTCAAAGTGATCGTACATGAGAACGGTTTAGGAACAACTGCTCTAGCTAATATCTCTCAAGTCAATACTTCCTGAAACAACATATTACTTAGGAATAGCCTTATAATGTCAGTATATTCAACTAATTTTACTCGCGTACAGAATGAAACAGAATTACAGAATGGTGTTTTGTGAATGGTATCATGTTGCGAAAGTGTAATGCTGAAAAATGTTAATGTTTCTATTCTTCCTGGACTTTTAAATTGTATGAGCATTTAAGCCTACAGGAGTTACTCTTGGTACAGTTTCACCAGACGTGATGTTATAGGTTAAGAACGCTAATGCCGTTTCCCTGCGATGCTCAGCTCTCTGATAGGAAGTTGCGTATTGGGAACGGAATTCCAAAAAATAGACGTTAGCAGCTTTTAATTACAAGTAGACAGTGTATCAAGCAGTGCATAAAAATCACATCTGACATTTCTGTCTGTTACCAGGTAACGCAACCTCATGTAGAACATATAAAAAATAAATGTTTACAGCTTTGTGAGCAGAAATAAAAAATAATGGCCGGTTGGTAGAGTTTCTGAAATGATAAATAAAACAGAGGATCCTAAAATTTTTAAACTCCGCGTACAAGCAGAGCGCGAATAAAGCCCGTGTTTTTCAGCCACAGTTTAAAACTCTATCGTTTCCATCTGTTGCTTCTGAATAGCGACCTTTTAAATTTCGTGACTTTAATACGGCACGAGCTACAGATATCATTCACTCACCATAAAACGTGATAAAAGTGAGCTTGTACGTGCGAAGAATAAAGATATAAAGGTTAAAGAGAGTATTCCAAAATAATCAATGCCAGATCCCTGCAGATCGCTGAATAGGATCCAAGCTAAACAAATAATGGATGATAGTAATGTTCAGGGGTATGGAGGATTTCTTGGACTGATGAAGAAGAATATTCGAACAAAGTCGTATAGAAATCGCGTAAAGTAAACCTAAAAGTTGCAGTTACATACCATTTTTCCAGATGGAATTTGCGTAACAATGCTTTTTACAGTTACGTAGAAGGCAGTTCATATGTGATCATAATGTAGTAAGTGTTCATTTTAATTATTTGGAATAATAATGCTAACAACAACTGTTGGTAAACGTTTTGTGTGTTTCGGGAGGTTTGAGACGTGAGCTCAGCCAAAATATTTATTGAAAATATACAGGGTGTTACAAAAAGGTACGGCCAAACTTTCAGGAAACATTCCTCACACACAAATAAAGAAAAGATGTTATGTGGACATGTGTCCGGGACCGCTTAATTTCCATGTTAGAGCATATATATATATATATATATATATATATATATATATATATATATATATATATATATATATATATATATGAAGTAACTGTGGAATGAAGTAAAATTGTTTTCCGCTTAGATCCTTTCACGAAAACTGTTGTTGTAGTTGTGGCTGGTGCCTTGACCAGTACTTCCTACTCACCCATTGAAAATATCCAGTCCTTGGTTATAGAGAAATTATCACTTCTCACTTGCCAGCCACTGCAACTGATAAAGTGGAGCATAGAGTTGGAGCAGTAAGGAGCGATATAAAGTGACTATCATCCAGGTTCAGTTTGACTCGGTTCCGAGTCACGTTAGAGCCACTGTTACTGTCAGTTGAGGCAGTTCGGTGTGATAAATTTCACACTCTGTACACTGAAAAATCACCTACAAATTTTTTCCGGTAAATACACACCTGCAGAACGCACGAATAAAGTTTAACCAAATAGAACGAATTTCTTACATAACGCGCTCGTCGACCAGACCGTGACAGCCCAAGGAATGTTGACCGGCCGCCGTGTCATCCCTTGCTGCGTCATGTGGATGTGATATGGGTGGGCGTGTGTTACGCACACTTTTAGAAGTGCTGAAGCATCACTCAACTACCTGTCACTCAGGAGACATCAAAGTCAATGAGCTCTTCGACCTATCCACGTTGCTGTCACTGTTTCCCTACTGCCAGGAAAACAATCCCCGCCTTCATAATAGCGGGTCTGCCTCTCTTGACATCTAGTGATCGATGCCACATTTCATAGGGGTATGCGGGTACATCTGACCAGACAGTGTCCATGTGTCACATCCACTATATCAGTGCGATCTTAAAGACTTCCTGCAGGTCATATTATGTTTATATTTCCGACTTCCTTTGAGCTGTGTACGAAATAGGAGTGGGAACTGAAAAGTAATTCTTTTAATTTTATCTTGCAAGCTCTTAAAGATTCTTTAATAAAACAACTTTATTAACGTTACGCGTCTTTATTTTTCTTGTCTACATATTTATTTTTCAACATAATCACCCTGGCGACGAACACTTTCCTGCCAGTGAGAAACCGGTTTGTTCAAGCGTCTCTGTAGAATGTTTGACTTTGTTAATGCAGACACAACCTCACCTCTGCTTGCAGCGCTTCAGTCACTATCGAAGTGGCAGCAAAGACCGTCGAAACTGGCTGTCAAAAATAAAGAAGTATTTGCGCTATCTTCGTTATAATTTTTTTTTCTTTTTTTTTTTTACCAGATCGCTGCTTCTCATTTTTCAACACGATAAAATTCAATCAAAGTGAAGTTCTCGATGATGTTCTGATTGTTCGGATTATTGCGGATGTCGCAGGGCTCGTGTGTGGCTTGCGCATTGTCATGCTGGAAGAGAGGGTGCTCCAGTGTGGACGAACTCTTAGAATTCGAAACTGGATTACAGCAAGCTGTCTCTCACGCTCCGACATTGTTACCTTACACATTACCTTGTCATACGCTACAAGTGGGAAACATCTAGCTGCAGAGGGCTGCGCATATGTAAACCGGAAATAAAGATGTAGAATGTTAATAACGTTTGTATTAATGTTAATAAGGAAAACGTTACCTAATGTTCGGAGAAACTGTATATGTTGGGTCACGTGTTGGTTCTTTGTGTCTCAGATCATCTTCAGGTGACACCTGAAAACGGCTTGAGAAACCGAAAGCCTGTTAGGGACCAAACAAATACAGTTTTTCAGAACTCTGGGAAATGTTTTCCTTTTTGATGTTACTACCATTTTCTGACAAGCTCCGACAGAGATTCAGCTAAAGTTTGTTTTATTTAAAAAGCGTCAACAGTTTTCACGTAAAAAAATCGGATGCATTGCTTTTCAGAAAGTCCTTATACGGTACTTCCAACGGATCGTGCCGAACGGAGTGGCCGAGCGGTTCTAGGCGCTACAGTCTGGAACCACGCGACCGCTACGGTCGCAGGTTCGAATCCTGCCTCGGGCATGGATGTGTGTGATGTCCTTAGGTTAGTTAGGTATAAGTAGTTCTGAGTTCTACGGGACTGATGACCTCCGAAGTTAAATCGCATAGTGCTCAGAGCCGGTGCGGCCGAGTGGCTCTAGGCGCTTCAGTCTGGACCTGCGCGACCCCTGCGGTCGCAGGTTCGAATCATGCCTCGGGCATGGATGTGTGTGATGTCCTTAGGTTAGTTAGGTTTAAGTACAAATTTCTAGGGGATTGATGACCTCAGATGTTAATCCATAGTGCTCAGAGCCACTTGAACCAGCCATTTGAACCATAAACGAATTTATCAGCTTTACTAATTCATGTTTGTGGAAGGAGATCGAGGGCTCGTCAGAAACTGCCAGGCAGAAGACAGGGAGGAAGAAGAAACTGTCTTCGATTCGTGACTTGCAACTCAGCCTGCTGCAAAGGAAAGCAAAAAATGGTTCAGATGGCTCTGACCAGTATGGGACTTAACTGCTGAGGTCATCAGTCCCCTAGAACTTAGAACCAGTTAAACCTAACAGACCTAAGAACATCACACACATCCATGTCCGAGGCAGGATTCGAACCTGCGACCGTTGGGGTCGCGCGGTTCCAGACTGTAGCGCCTAGAACCGCTCGGCTACCCGGTCCGGCAAAGGAAAACACATTGTGTTAATAACGCAGAAGAGGTCGCCGCTACTGACGGTGCGATGCGAGCGGAGAGGTGCTTCGCTGGGCGGCGCTGCAAAGTGAAAATTAACCCAGGGGCTGGCCCAGTGGAAAAATAGTGCAGGCTCGCGGCGCGGCGCGGCGTAGCGCAGGAATTATAGGTGGCGCGCTCCCGCTCGCTGCTCGCCGCCGTGATAAATGCGGCGCCAGGCCGTATTTCCTCATTCCGCGCGCCAGGTGGGCTCCCAGCGCGCGGGGGTGGCTCAGGCGGGGCGGGGGTGGACTGGCTCGTAGCGGCTGAGGCCTCCCGTCCGTCACGTCGCACACTGCGTGCCTCACGCACTCCCACCGGATAAGGCGCTCCCACGCTGCCGCCGCCTCTGATTGGCGTCCCCTATCAACCTGTCACTCGTTCCGGGGAAACTCCTTGACATTACCTCTGTTCGTTAACAAGGTCAGACGAGCATCGAAGCAGAGCAGATAAGAGATTTCCATTGGACGCCAAACGCGGATAAGAAATAGTCTGTACAGTCCACCTGCTGCAGTTGTGCCGTTGCTGCATTTTCAAATGGTAACGCCAAATTTTTGTGGCACATACGGATTATACGGCATATTTCTCAATCACGGAAGATGGTACTGTAGTGTGTGCCTGTTTTTGCAACAAAGAATCGACGCATTTAATTCTACACTACTGGCCATTAAAATTGCTACCCCACGAAGATGACGTGCCACAGACCCCTGACGCTGCATCACAGACGGAGCGCTTGCGATTGTGTACTCAACGACGAACCTGGGTGCACGAATGTCAAAAGGTCCTTTTTTCGGATGAATGCAGGTTCTGTTTACAGCATCATGATGGTCGCATACGTGTTTGGCGACATCGCGGTGAACGCACATTGGAAGCGTGTATTCGTCATTGCCATACTGGTGTGGCACCCGGCGTGATGGTATGGGGTGCCATTGGTTACACGTCTCCGTCACCTCTTGTTCGCATTGACGGCACTTCGAACAGTGGACAATACATTTCAGATGTGTTACAACCAGTGGCTATACCCTTCATTCGATCCCTGCGAAACCCTACATTTCAGCAGGATAATGCACGACCGCAAGTTGCAGGCCCTATACGGGCCTTTCTGGATACAGAAAATGTTCGACAGCTGCCCTGGCCAGCACGTTCTCCAGATATCTCACCAATTGAAAACGTCTGGTCAATGGTGGCCGAGCAACTGGCTCGTCACAATACGCCAGGCACAACTCATGATGAACTGTGGTATCGTACTGAAACAGCATGGGCAGCTGTACCTGTACACGCCGTCGAAGCTCTGTTTGACTCATTGTGTATCAAGGCCATTATTACAGCCGGAGGTGCTATTCTGGGTACTGATTTCTCAGGATATATCCGCCAAAATTGCGTGAAAATGTAATCACATGTCAGTTCTAGTATAATATATTTCTCGAATGAATACCCGTTCATCATCTGCATTTGTTCTTGGTGTAGCAAATTTAATGGCCAGTAGTGTACATTTTTAATTTGCAATGCATATGTAAAACTTTTGTACTGTAAAGCTGATACCTATGTTCTAAACTTTCTTTACTGTTGCAAAGACGATTTTACAGAACAGTATGGTTAGCCGCTTTCCTGTCTGGTTAGAAGCTACGTTTAGAGTGATCCAGGAACAACGATGTGGATGTAATAGCTTTCTGTTCCATCGGCATGCTTCATTTCGGCGACCCGCGTACCTCTTACTATTGGAGTGAGGTGTACATATTCCGCTTTTAACCCGCCCATACTTTTATGTTAGCCAGCAGAACGGCCAGGCTACTTTACTTCCCTCCAAGCCAAGCTCCGCCCGACCCATGCAGGCTAAAGGAACCTGACTAGACTGCCCGTCTTCCTACGGTGATACGCTAAGTACTATTTTATTCACTAAGCAGGGTTCGGTCTTCACGGACACGTACATCGCAAGACGAGGAACATTATGCTATACAGGGTGGTCCATTGATCGTGACCGGGCCAAAATCTCACGAAATAAGGGTAAAACGGTAAAACTACAAAGATCGAAACTTGTCTAGCTAGAAGGGGAAAACCAGATAGCGCTATGGCTGGCCCGCTAGATGGCGCTGCCATAGGTCAAACGGATATGGTTCAAATGGCTCGAAGCACCATGGGAGTTAACAGCTGAGGTCATCAGTCCCCTAGAACTTAGAACTACTTAAACCTAACTAACCTAAGGACACCACACACATCCATGCCCGAGGCAGGATTCGAATCGATGACCGTAGCGGCCGCGTGGTTCCAGACTGAAGGGCCTAGAACCGCTTGGCACACCGGCCGGCTAAACGGATATCAACCGCGTTTTTTAAAAATAGGAACCCCCATTATTTATCACATAGTCATGTAGTACGTAAAGAAATATGAATGTTTTAGTTGGACCACATTTCTCGCTTTGTGACAGATGGCGTTGTAATAGTCACAAACATATGGCTCACAATTTTAGACGTTCATGTGGTAACAGGTAGGTTTTTTAAATTAAAATACAGAACGTAGGTACGTTTGAACATTTTATTTCGGTTGCTCCAATGTGATATATTTACCTTTGTGAACTTATCATTTCTGAGAACTACGCTGTTACTGCGTGATTACCTGTAAATACCACATTAATGCAATAAATGCTCAAAATGATGTCCGTCATCATCAATACATTTGACAACACGTGTAACGACATTTCTCTCAACAGTGAGTAGTTCGCCTTCCGTAATGTTTGCACATGCATTGACAATACGCTGACGCATGTTCTCAGGCGTTGCCGATGGATCACGACAGCAAATATCCTTCAAATTTCCCTACAGAAATCCGGGGACGTCAGATCCGCTGAACGTGCGGGCCATGGTATGGTGCTTCGACGACCAATCCACCTGTCATGAAATATGCTATTCATTACTGTTTCAACCACACGCGAGCTATGTGCCGGACATCCATCATGCTGGAAGGACATCGTAATTCTGACATGGAGTGAAACATTTTGTAGTAACATCGATAGAACAGTACGTGGGAAATCAACATACGTTGCACCATTTAGATTGCCATCGATAAAATGGGGGCCAATTATCCTTCAAATGGCTCTGAGCACTATGGGACTTAACTTCTGAGGTCATCAGTTCCCTAGAATTTAGAGCTACTTAAACCTAACTAACCTTAGGATATCACACACAACCATTCCCGAGACAAGATTCGAACCTGCTACCGTAGCGGTAGCGCGGTTCCGGGCTGTAGCGCCTAGAACCACTCGGCCACTCCGGCCGGCAATTATCCTTCCTCCCATAATGCCGCACCATACGTTAACCCGCCAAGGTCACTGATGTTCCTCTTGTCGCAGCCATCGTGGATGTTTCGTTGCCCAATAGTGCATATTATGCCAGTCTACGTTACCGCTGTTGGTGAATGACGCTTCGTCGCTAAATAGAATGCGTGCAAGAAATCTGTCATCGTCCCGTAATTTCTCTTGTGCCCAGTGGCAGAACTGTACACGACGTTCAAAGTCGTCGCCATGCAATTCCTGGTGCGTAGAAATATGGTACGGGTGCAATCGATGTTGATGTAGCATTCTCAGCCGGCCGGGGTAGCCGAGCGGTTGTAGGCGCTACAGTCTGGAACAGCGCGACTGCTACGGTCGCAGGTTCGAATCCTGCCTCGGGCATGGATGTATGTGATGTACTTAGGTTAGTTGGTTTTAAGTAGTTCCGAGTTCTAGGGGACTGGTGACCTGAGAAGTTAAGTATCATAGTGCTCAGAGCCATTTGAACCATTTAGCATTCTCAACACCGACGTTTTTGAGATTCACGATTCTCGCGCAATTTGTCTGCTACTGATGTGCGGATTAGCCGCGACAGCAGCTAAAACACCTACTTGGGCATCATCATTTGTTGCAGGTCGTGGTTCACGTTTCACATGTGGCTGAACACTTCCTGTTTCCTTAAATAATGTATCTATCCGGCGACCGGTCCGGACACTTGGATGATGTCGTCCAGGATAGCGATCAGCATACATAGCACACGCCCGTTGGGCATTTTGATCACAATGGCCATACATCGATATCGACCTTTTCCGCAATTGTTAAACGGTCCATTTTAACACGGGTAATGTATCACGAAGCAAATATCGTCCGCACAGTCGGAATGTTACGTGATACCACGTTTGTGACTATCAGAGCGCCATGTATCACGAAGCGAAAAAAGTGGTCCAACTAAAACATTCATTTTTCTTTACTAACTACACGAACATGTAATATAAATGGGGGTTCCTATTTTTAAAAAACGCAGTTGATATCCGTTTAACCTATGGCAGCGCCATCTGGCTGGCCAACCATAGCGCCATTTGGTTTTCCCCTTCAAGCTAGACGAGTTTCGCTCTTTGCAGTTTTTTCGTTTGATGCTTATTCCTTGAGATATTAGGCCCGATCACTATCAATGGACCACCCTGTATATATTCATTTTGCATCATTATAGCTCTGAAAATTGTGAATTTTATTTGTCCTGGTTTTTTTTCCTTTTCGTAGTATTTCGGGCATATTTATTTACATCGATTGAACATTTTCCTCTGCGATTTCGCTCTTTTTCTGCTACTAATGGCTATTCTCAATTCGAGCCATCGTCAAGTCGCCTCTATTACATGTTTTCTGTAGTTACCAGAACCATCTCTGAATGTCGAGCTTCTTCGGACTTACTGGCCTGAAGATGAGTATTACACCTCTACGGCAGCTAAAGTAAGGTTTTGGGAGTCTTGTTTCTGTAACCTTATTACGTTTCAGCTAAATATGAACAGATGACGTCTGACAATGACCATGACCAAGAGCTAGGCTCAACTTTCATTTACCAAGAAAAAATAAATATATACCGCAAAACCGCATTTTCTACCAATGAATATAACTGTACAATAAATTACCAAATTAGGTTAAAAAAATTAAAAAATACACTTATTTTAAAAGTCAGCTAAAATGTACCTGTGATGTAATACATTTTATACAGTGAAGAATTACTTAGATAAAAGAGAGTAGAGGTTTGGTAAAAAAAAAGTTATACAAATAAATTATAATAAAGATTATAAAACATCCAACATTCCACATGAGATCTTCACACTATGTTTTTTCCTTCTGTTTTCCTTTTCTAGAAATACTTACCTCCAAGCTATGTACAGCACAATACGAACACCTCTTTCTCTTTCTGAGCTCAACGTTTCACACTTTATAGAGGGATGCTGACTCAGTTTCTCAGGATAGCAATTGGAGAGTTTCGGTTCAGAAAATGGCCCAGTGGTCACCAGTGCGTGTGTGTTTGTGTGTGTAGTGAGTAAAGTGTTATGAAACAATGTGTGTATAGTGTGTGTAGTGACTGATAGTGAGATATGAGTGAACAGTGTGGCATTATATTATTTAATAAGTTATTTGTAAAAAAAGGTATTGTATACCAGGAGTAAATCTAATGACTGTGTCTAACCAGAAGTCTTTTAATGTATGTGCATACGAATTAGCTTATTTTAAATTGGTCTAAACTTGTAAATATTTAGACATGTCCTATATCCTTGTAAAAAGAGATCTATGGAAGAATAAAGCTACTACTACTACTAACAATTTTAATAACTTTTTTCCAGATGCGCGGGTTCAATGAATTTTTTCTAAGTTGCCCAAATAGTTCTTCCTGAATTCCTCAAATGCATTTTATCAAACACAAAGTTACTGTTCCATATTACGTTAATCTTGACTTAGGCACTTTTCCGTCATTGGTGTATATTCCCCAATTCTTAATTTCTCCTCAGTCTCATTTAAATTTGGTTTGTTCATTTTGATGTACCCGCCGTTGAGATAGCTGAGCTGCAGTGAAACTACCATCAATATGGTAGTAATGCTGGGTTGACAGAGCAATCTGTTATCGGGTGCAGCAGGCTAAATAGGACCGGTGAAGCTTTGCCAGGCTTGCTGAAACCCACGTCGTCCTGTTTCAGACACTGTGCTGCAGTACACACGCACTCTTGTGTCTTAGATGCTGCCGGTTCAGCTGCTTTCATGGTTGCGACGGAGATAGGGGCAGGCAAGCTGGACGGAGAATTTGTACACTTCTGTTCCCATTGCTTCTCACAACTGGGTTGTTTAATTTCTTTGGATATCCGTGGCAGGTGCACCTGTCACGATCGCTTCATGTCCATTTTACCTTATTGCAATGATTTTGATCTGTGTTCCGCCGGTAGCTGCGTAGCGACCAGTACAAGGGTTAAGGCGGTTGAATAGTAACACACACCTGATGGCGGGGTACAGGGCGGCCATCAAAATCAGGAATTTCGATGGTTTCGGGACTCAGGACAGTCAGAAAGCTACTAACCACACTAGTAGCTTATTTGCCAAAAATATCAATGTCTAGCTATATTACGAGGGTTGAATGAAAAGTAATGCCTCCACCTTAGTTAATTGCGTTTGTATGGGAATATTTTAATAAATCAAACGTAGAAATAATCCTTAGAATGTGATCTTTAATTACCATTACTCACGTTTCCACATAATCACCAGCCAATTGATACATTTCAGTCAACGATGAACAAGTTTTGTGAAGCCGTCGTCGAAGAACTCGACACCACAGTCTCACAGTTCTCTTCATCAGAAGCAAAATTATGTCCCCACAGATCGTCTTTCATTACCGGGAACGGATGGAAGTCAGACGGTGCTAAATCTGGATTGTATGGAGGATGTTTTACGGTGGTGAGATTCAGTCTCTGATGTTCTGCTGTGGTGGCACGTGAAGTGTGTAGCTTGGCATTGTCATGCTGCAGGAAAAAATTTCCCTTTTCCTGTGGGACCCTTCTTAGGCATCTTTTCAGAGTTCGCAGCGTAGTGATGTAACGCTCTCAATTTATTGTTGTTGCACGATCAAGGAAATCAACACGGATAACACCATCTGCGTCCCAGAACATCGTGGCCATGATTTTTGCAGCTGAGGGCTGCGTCTTGAACTTCATTTTCTGGGGCGAGTCTTTGTATCGATATTCCATAGACTGACGTTTCGTCTCCGGGTTGTAATGGTGTACCCACGTTTCGTCTCCTGTCACAATTGAATGGGGAAAGGCGTCATAATCATTGTCGTAACGCGAGAGGAGTTCCTGGAAAATTTCAAGCCTGTGCGCTTTCATTTCAGGAGTCAGAATCAGGGGTACCCATCGTGCACAGATCTTGCGATAGCCATGAAAAGCAATAATGTGACCCACACGTTCTTGTGAAACGCCGATTGTGCTTGCAGTTTCTCTCTGAGTGATACGACGATCGCCCTGAATCAATCTGTCAACATCATGCTCTAACACTTAAGATGCAAGATGACAATAAAGCAATCACGGCTGCAAGAGTCAGGAATGTTACAACATGATTGACTAAAAAAGCAGTAACAAGTCCATTTTCAAAGTGAATTCCTGAACTACAACCACAACAACAACAAGAGCAACCACAGCAGCAGCAGCAACATCATCATCATCATCAACAACAACAACAAAATGTCATGTCTGTTATTCCACAAGAGCTTATGCTGAAAATTGTAAGATAGCAGATAACGTACTGGACGTTAATACAATGCACTCTTTACTGGCGGCAGCTGCTTCACTATGCGAGGTTTAGTGTTTCGTTAATAGTATCCGTATGCTGGTCTACCAACGTGATTAAACCGAATAATTGCCAATATTGTCCCACTGCTCAATTTAGCCCCTTCTCCAGTACATGTCTCTTACGATGTAGCTGCAAGAATGTCTATTTTTCTTAAATAAAACTGCAGTCATTTTATTATGGAGGAGCCTGGTAAGTGAAAAACTACAAGAGACAAAATCACTGTATATAGCAATAACTGCAAAATAGATAGAAGGAAACATCCAGAGTGAAATAACCCATAACAATAGTTATAGAAAAATCACCATCCACGGTGCAATTTGTTGAAGAAATCTTAAGGAAATGTAATTCATACTCCAGTTCTATTAGAAAACGATATTTTCTAGTATCGATTCTTGTATGTTGATGAACAACGTCGGGCACTCAACAAGGAAGGAAGGAAGGAAGATTGGGTTTAGCGTCACGTCGACATTGAGGTCATTACAGACGGAGCGCAAGCTCGGATTGTGTCAAGCATGGGAAAAGAAATCGGCCGTGCCCTTACAAAAGAACTATCCTGCTAACAGCGTGAAGCTATTTAGGGAGTTCACGGAAAACCTAAATCGGGATAGCCAGACCCGATTTGAAACAGTCGTCCTTCCGAATGCGTGTACATTTCGTCGACGCATCGTTTAGTAAGACTGAGGAAAAGAAGGGCAGATTCTAGGCTGAGAGTCTTTGGACGAACCACAAGGGGAAAAAAAACCTTAAGAAATTGCGATTCATCCACAAAAGAAATGACTTTTGAAATATTTTTAAGACCGATTCTTAAGCATTGCTGATCATTCTGGACACTTACCACGTTGGATTAATAGCAGTGTTATATTGTTAGGGCAAATAGAAAGCATCCCTCTGCAGAAGTTGCTTTATACTGGCTAAAACAAAAGTGTCATCAAAAGTTTTATTTATACTTTTGACCACGACAGTTATGCAAATGAATAGCAGCACTGGGTCCGCATATCATGGTCGTGCGGTAGCGTTCTCGCTTCCCACGCCCGGGTTCCCGGGTTCGATTCCCGGCTGGGTCAGGGATTTTCTCTGCCTCGTGATGACTGGGTGTTGTGTGATGTCCTTAGGTTAGTTAGGTTTAAGTAGTTCTAAGTTCTAGGGGACTGATGACCATAGATGTTAAGTCCCATAGTGCTCAGAGCCATTTGAACCATGTTTTGCAGCACTGGTCTTTTTATAATATCAAGAAGTGGCTACCCTTTCACAGACGATGCAGAAATGTTTTCGGTTTACTTCTGTCGTTTCAGAATGGTGAAAACACTTATCGTAACATACTCTGACCACTTTCTGCGTCGTTGCCTGATATTCACTAGACAGGTAAGCGCCGAGAACCACGCAACACATGGAAACCAATATCCACGCCTAGCTGATAGCCGAAAATTCTGGAAAGGACGAACAGTATGGCTGCAGGTACTTTGAGCCATATCAGAACTTATGAAGCAAGCCAGAATCGTTTTACACTACAGTACAATTCCAAACCAATTTTCAGTTTGAGAAAAGTTCAATGATTTAATGAGGACATCAATGATGAGATAAGAACTGGCGTTCTGTCCGCTTGATGGTTACCTATTTCCGTTAGACGGCTTTCGCTCTTCTCCTCGTAACGTGTGTACCACGAACTCTGGATTCACAGCTGTCGAAAGCGGAAGTATGAGTCGTAAAAATTATATTAGCTTCACTCCCCAACCATGTCTACGTATCGTTGGAGTGGCAGGTTATGTTAAAAAACGTTGCGTTTAGTAAGTCTGAATAGTTTTCTCATAGACCGCTAACGACCACAAATTTCGGTGACTTAAAGTACTTAACAAAGAAACATTTTTTGAGGTACACATGCCATCATTAGGCATCAACGGAAATACAAAAACATTTTAAAAGGCACACATATAAAAAAAATGTTGTTCTCTGCGGCCTTGGCGTGTGCTTTAACCATTGTGTGGAGAAAGAGGAGGATTTTTTAACAGGAGAGCATATTCACATTGTTTGCTGATTTCCTGTTCACATTTTTAAAAAAATAATCATTCACTTTGTTTCTTTGAAACGGTTGTGTTCTTGTGGTGTGTTCTGTTATCTACATTCCCATGACTCCTTGGATCTTGTTAACCACTGTGTATAAACTTGAAAATGTCGCTTCAAACACGTCATCACAATCAATTGTAATGTTCATTAGAAATATGATGTTGTGTTGGAAGAAATGCAAAAGTGGAAAAACGAGATCCAAAACGAAGTTACAGATTTCAAGAACTCAAATTTCTTCACCAACTTCAGTTCAGTACTTTTAATGGAAAATACCTAATGATTATGGATCTGTAACAATCTTGCTTCGAACAGCAGTATTTTTGTAATTGTTTAAAGTTAACTTTATACAGTCATTGTTAACATTAAACAGTCACAGTATCTCTTACTGTAATGTATTTCGTTGAGATGCGTCGGAGATGGGGCAGCAAGATGTGTAGAAGACACTGCAAGTGACAGAAACCACAAGGATCCAACATCGATCGTTAAATCGGAACTAGCTTTGTTTCTTCTGCACAGTAGAGTTGATTAAGGTGCTGTGTTTTAAGTATGATTTGGAACTTTACAAACAGAGATTGACAAGCTACAGGGAGCAGAAAGCTTTTTCATGTGAACAAAGTGAGTGATATTTTTTTTCTTATTATGAGAACAGCAAACCTACAAACTAAGTGAATACTTACAGAACTACATCATAAATTCGCGAATGAGGAAGTTGAATATTCCCTCATATTACATCATCCTCCTGTTTCCCTTCAGGATGGGTGCAGCACATGTCATGACTATAGGGACGACATTAATATATACCGGGTGATAAAAAGTCAGTATAAATTTGAAAACTTAATAAACCACGGAATAATGTAGATAGAGAGGTAAAAATTGACACACATGCTTGGAATGACATGGGGTTTCACTGGAACCACCCCATATTGCTAGACGCGTGAAAGATCTCTTGCGCGCGTCGTTTGGTGATAATCGTGTGCACGCCCGCCACTTTCGTCATGCTTGGCCTCCCAGGTCCCCAGACCTCAGTCCGTGCGATTATTGGCTTTGGGGTTACCTGAAGTCGCAAGTGTATCGTGATCGACCGACATCTCTAGGGATGCTGAAAGACAACATCCGACGCCAATGACTCACCATAACTCCGGATATGCTTTACAGTGCTGTTCACAACATTATTCCTCGACTACAGCTACTGTTGAGGAATGATGGTGGAAATATTGAGTATTTCCTGTAAAGAACATCGTCTTTGCTTTGTCTTACTTTATTATGCTAATTATTGCTATTCTGATCAGATGAAGCGCCATCTGTAGGGCATTTTCTGAACTTTTGTATTATTTTGGTTCTAATAAAACCCCATGTCATTCCAAGCACGTGTGTCAATTTGTACCTCTCTATCTACATTATTCCGTGATTTATTCAGTTTTCAAATTTATAGTGACTTTTTGATCACCCAGTACCTGTGCTTATGTAATTTTTTTGTTTGATATTCCCTTTCCAGTCTGAAGGTGAGGTCTGTACCTCAGAAATGATGCTTTATTAGATTACTTAAATAAGTCAACAAAATTTGTGCCTTATAGCGGTCTCTGAGTAAGTTTCTCACATTCTGAAGCAGTGACTACGGTCGTTTAACAGTCAATACAACTTTAATTTTTTTTTGTAAGTAGGTGAATATAGTTGAGAATTATTAGACATAATTTTTATCACGGCTGCCTCTAGATGAAGTGAAAGTATGAAACTCTAAAGAGGCGCGTTATTTTTCTAACAGACTACAGAGTAACGTAATTCCTGGACACGAATTCCTAAGTTCTGGGATGACGACTGTCGACGATTTCAAGGAAGAGCACTAATCTGGTTGGCAATCGTTTTCTCCGGCCCAGGATCGATTTGTAATCACGACAGACGATTGTAGCGCGGTCATCGTCTTCAAAGTCCGTACTATAGGGGAAAGGTACTGGTGGAAAAATGGCTCTGAGCACTATGTGACTGAAATTCTGAGGTCATCAGTCGCCTAGAACCTAGAACTAATTAAACCTAATTAACCTAAGGACATCACACACATCCATGCCCGACGCAGGATTCGAACCTGCGACCGTAGCGGTCGCTGGGCTCCAGACTGTAGCGCCCAGAACCGCACGGCCACTCCGGCCGGCCGGTACTGGCGGAGCAGAGTAAACAGACGTCGTGAGAGCGTCACACCATTAGGGTTTCGCTGTGTAGTTTGTTGAGAGACGGTGCCGCCTACGCAGCCAGTACACCTGTGCGGAGTGCTCAGAGAGAGGCAGAGCAGAGAGCAGCTGTGACGGGAATTACGGGCGCCTTCGCGTTCCCGGAAGCCGGCGCGGCTTGTGATAAATGCGGCCGCCGTCTGTTCTCATCCGCGGCGGCAGGTAGGAGCGTTGCCGGGGCAACCAGCGTTGCGGGCGGGCGAGCACCTCCGCCTGAGCAACTGTGCACTTTGCGGGCGCATCCGCCACCACACCACCTACACAGCGGCGCCTGCTTTGCCTCGTGTCGCCGCACGTTGTCCCTTTATGTGATATTTCACCGATGAGACTGCTATCCGCAATGAGAGTGAGGAGGAACGGCAGCGACTGTAAGACGCAAATGGCAGTAATGAGCGCACACTGTGAAGTGAGAGTAAATGGAAGACACTAGTTTTTAACGTCCAGTCGACAACGAGGTTATTAGAGACGTAGCATAGAAGAATTACGAGAGTAATGTGCAGTAGCAGAAATAATATTAGCGGTGAATTTAAGATCCAAACTGCTGACCATGTTTTTTCTTGGAAGCATAAAATGCGTGACGGTCGAAACAAGTAGTGGCGATGAGGGACTTCGTGGCTAAAATATACTTTTTGGCATCAAACATCGGCCTTAAATTGAGGAAGAAGTTTCGGAGCATTTACGTTTGGAACGTTAGATCATACAGCTTGTCTGATTCTGCGTGGATACTTTTAAGGATCTTTGCGAGTAGCAGGATGATGATCCGGTGTTTGGTCACCTAAAGGGGAAAAATCAAGAAAGGGGAAACATTTAAGCTGTATTTTCTAAAAGGAAATGTTCTGTGTTGTACAGCGCGGGGTAGACGCGAGGATAATAGTTCTGCATGAAGATGTAGTACCTGTTGTCTTTAAATACAAAGTAACCTCACTTAACGAGCACCTCCCATAACGCGTAAAACGCATAACAAGCAAAACAAATAGTAAAAAAATGACTCACATAAGCAGCGATGTTTTGCACAACGAGTGACGACGATTTAGTGTGACGTCAACAGCGCATGCACGCGGCGGGGGAACGTTCAACATTATGAACACCTTTCATTGTTGACATCGGCACATCAACAATGACTTTAATACGTACTGCAGTCTGGATGTAGCGCTCTTTCTGCCGCCATCTTCGTGCAGCTTGTGATCACACATTTTCCTAAGCTTGAGTTCACTCAGTATTGTTTTGTGTGCAAATTTTAATGATCTTCGTAGAAATGTCCCGAAAGAGTCACAATAAGACAACCATAAAAGAAAGAAAATGACCTTAGAAATTAAACGTAAAATCACTAAAAAGGGAAACGTGTTGTGAGCGTAACTGATTTAGTACGCACACACAGTCGGTCTATACTAACTGTTTGCAGTATCCTGAAGCACAAGGACAAGATTAAGGAGATAGGTTCTTCAAAGGGAGTGACAAGAGTATCTAAAGATAGGATTTGTAGTGTGGATGATGTCGAAGTCTCCTCCTTTTATTTACGAATGAAAAGCAATTGCAAGGGGACGCTATTAACGTGAACATCATTTGTGAGAAGGCGAGAATGATTTTCGCCGACCTCCCGAAGAAGAAGCCAGCATCACCAGCAGCCGAGGAAGTGTTTACTGGAAGTCGTGGGAGACTCGAGATTTTAAAGAGAAGAAACGGTATCCACATAGTTGTGAGGCACTGTGAAGCAGCCAGCTGCGACATAAAGGCAGCAGAAACCTTCATCAGCAACTTCAGGACGCTGGTAGATTCTGAGGGTTATCTGCCAAAACAGGTTTCTAATTGTGGCCAGACCTCCAGGTCTAACTTTTCTATGAACGACGCTCCTGCCCATTCTCGAGGCCTACAAGACCACCTCCTTGAAGAATTTTATTTCGTAAAGAGAGGACTGCAGTCTAGAATCATAACTGATTATAAGATCAGTAATGTTAAGAGAGAAAATACCGCATAAGTTGGGCCCGGATTTTAATTACCTAAAAAACAATGAAATATGCAAGCATTACATAAATATGATCTTAAAAATAAAATATGACTTAATAGAAGTTTATTTATAGCATTCTTGTTTGTTTATTTAATTTTTTACTCACCATAAAGTAATACAAAATTCACTTCTCAAAATATTGTAAGTATAGTTCTTTTTTCTGTAGGGTTTGTGGCTAATTTGCACCTATTTTTTTTAATGTCTGAATGTTTATTTTCTAAACACAAAGTACAGTGAAAAGATCATCTGTCGAAACAGTACAACTTTTTTTTATTTCTATATAGTATTTAAAGCGTTTCACATTATTTAATACTGTATGTCAATCTTCAGTATTC
Source organism: Schistocerca americana (assembly GCF_021461395.2). Lineage (NCBI taxonomy): Eukaryota > Metazoa > Arthropoda > Insecta > Orthoptera > Acrididae > Schistocerca > Schistocerca americana. The sequence goes on along the minus strand of NC_060122.1, from coordinate 195,676,319 downwards.
GCAAAGTTGCACTGTATCACAAGGTGCATTTTCAGGATTTCCATCGTCAAAGATCTACGGTTGTCGCTGAGGATAGTTTTGTACCTGGAAAAGCTCCTCTCCACTTCACAAGACGTCACTGGAGAGTATTTGAAGGCAGCCATGTCGCTGGAGTTCAGCTTTGTTTCAGTAACTTTAAATGTTGCGGCATTCTCTGAAGGACTGTCACTGATTTTTCAGAATATCCAGGATTCCGTTGGAGAACACTTTGGAATTTGGTTTTGACTTTGTCAGCCACATGACCACGAACTGGATCCACCTCACTCTGCACATGTTGCACAATACACAGGGCCTCACATAGCTGACTGCCAACAGCTTTCAGTCGTTTGATGGCTTTTTATATCACTGGAAAACTGGCGTTGATGTACGCCAAGTTTCGAGACAATGGATCAGTAAAAACTTCTTCCACAATTGTGATAGCACTTGATTCATCTCTATCAAGCTCACAGAAGATTGACTTTGAGTGTAGTAGGTGCAGTAATACTCAGCAGCATTAAGCCAAGAACCCCATCGTGTAAGAATAGGTTTAGGTGGGAGGGGCGTTGGAGGTGCTTGTTCCTTGAATTTCTGCACCCGTAGCAGAGCCTTTACATAGGTTTTCTTGCCACAGGAAATTAATTTGTCTACGTCAGGGTAATTTGATCGCACCTCTTCGGCAACTCTGTGCAACACATGTGCAAGGCAAGTGGCGTACACCTTACTGGGGTAGAGAATGTGAAGCCCTTTGGCTGCTTTAGCTATACATGAAACACCATCTGTTAGAAGCAGGAAAACTTTGTCTCTTTTCACATCATCCGGCCTCAGTAGCTTCAGAGAGTTGTCAAACAAAATAACAATCGTCGAATTGTTTACTCTATCGACAGCTTCACACGTTAGTAGGAACACAACTCAAGGGCCATCAACTTTTAGAACACCGACAACAACATCTGCTATATATCGTCCATTAATATCCGTAGTTTCATCTATCGACATCTAGATCTTTTGCTCAGCAATAGTAATTCGTATTTTGTTGAGCACATCATTGTAGCATACAGATAAATAGTTCTGATTCATGTGGAACTGGATGTTCAAATGGTTCAAATGGCTCTGAGCACTATGGGACTTAACATCTGTGGTCATCAGTCCCCTAGAACTCAGAACTTCTTAAGCCTAACTAACCTAAGGACATTACACACATCCATGCCCGAGGCAAGATTCGAACCTGCGACCGTAGCGGTCACGCGGTTCCAGACTGAAGCGCCTAAACCGCACGGCCACACCGGCCAGCCGGAACTGGATGTGTTGTGTACTTGTCCAAGTACTGTCTGAAGCGTGGATTCTTCAGCTTTTCCAATGGGATGTTGCAGGACACCATCATCTCACACATATCCTGGCAGAATGATTGCACAGTTAACGATTGACCTGTCTGTTCAAATAACAGCGTTTGCCTGCTGTTATTTTCAGCACTTTGTTTCACACGGCTGCTGTGTTTAGCGGCATTATAGTGTCTTTGCTTGTAAAAGCGCTTTTCTGCGCTAACTTTAGCTTCATACAGTTTTCAAAATAATATTTTCCCATCAGTACTTAAGAACTTCTCTCCAAATTCTTGAACACATCCTCGCAACTTCCCGCTGTCGGAGCACTTTGCTTTAGGCATGTTGAACAAGGTAAGGGCTCTATTCCAACTGGTTATTGGGAACACCTGTGCGACTGCGATGATTATTACGGCAGATGCCGCCTTTGTTGGCTCTGAGAGCGTATTGTCAACTCTGCGCAACAATGTTTTATGTTCGGGATACGATTGTTGTGGTACACCGATTTTCTGCTACAGTCCTGAGAAATAAAGCTGTGTACTAATTTATCTGTTTATCTTTCATAATAGCTCGTTAAATGTTGTCTCATGAGCAACATATTCATTTTCTTATTCGTGTGTCCCGTAAGATACGAGCAAAACGGTATATGCATTTTTGGCAAAAGTTGACGGAAATATGACCTATTATATTAAAAGTTAGCCGCAATATGACCTATTACTAAAATTTGTTGAAATATGACTTTATATGCACAATAGAAATACATTTTTGGACACTAAAATGCCTAGATTTGTGTATAAATTGTTCTAAAATTCACCCTATAGTTCAGAAAAATGATTTGTCATTAAAATCTGGGCCCTACTCATAAGTAGATTTACACTCTATCACATATAACTTTAGCCATCTTACCGAAAAAAATGATCATCCTCAACAAACCATAAGGACAAATTTCTCCCTACCAACACCACTCCTTTGCTCCAGCATATGGATCAGAAGATTATTTCTAACTTTAAGAAACTCTATACTTTGCACTCTTCGGACTTTTTTTTTTTTTTTTGAATTGACTGTAGCTACGAATCTCCCTCTCAGAGAGTTTTGGAAATATTACTTCAGCATCGTTGCCTGCATCAGGATGATCGAAAAGGCGTGGGAAGGGGTTACCAAGAGAACTTCTGCATGGAAGAAGCTTTGGTCGGACTGCGTTGTCAAATGTGACTCTGAGGCATTCGACTCAGTACCTGTGGAGTCTGTAGACAACGAGATTGGTTTGTGTCTTCGGCCAAGAGCGTCGGAATAGAAGTGAATGAGCTTCTGGAAGTTCACAGCCAAGAAATGACCACTGAAGAACTTATGGAATTGCGATGTGTTTCACAGAAGACAGCTGTGGAGAGGTGTTCTTCAAGGAAGGAGGAGGAGGAGGAGGAGGAGGGAGTAGGAGGAGGAGGTGGGGGAGGTGGTAACAGCAAAGCAACAATCTTCTGGCGCAATAAGATAAATGGTGAACGGGTACGAATCTGTTGAATCGTAAATTGAAAATCATCACCCTAATAAAGCAGTGGCTACGCGCACTACAAATTTATTTGACGATAATGCTGTGTCGCATTTTCTCCAAGCGCTGAAGCGTCAGCAGAAACGAATGACTATAGATAGCTTCCTAGTAAAACAGATTTAGTTATGTATCGTGAATAATAAAGTAAATAATACTCTATGTATAATTTTCTTTGAACAAATCGCATGAATAAAATAAAACTTTTAGTACTCTTTCCGCAAGGAACGCATTATAGCATTTTATGTAAATTTATGTGGGACAAACTGTTTCGCGTAACGTGTGTTTTGCACTACGAGCAAGATTCTGGAACTAATTATGCTCGCTATGCGAGATGCCACTATGCTATCATGAAACTCCCATAGATGATCGTCTTGGGGACTTGAAGACCAGAATGAAGAACAGGGAACAGAGTATGTAGTAAAGGATGGACAAACAAGTTTAGGAATTGGTTCTCAAGTGTAAGACTTTTTTTTTAATTTGTGGTAAGGTCTTGTGGGACAAAACTGCTGAGGTCATCGGTCCCTAAGCCTACACACTACTTAATCTAACTTAAACTTACGGTAAGGACAATACACAGACCCATGCCCGAGAGAGGACATGAACCTCCGACGGGGGCAGCCACCCAGACCGTGACAATACGCCCTAGACCATGCGGCTACCCCACGCGGCCAACGTAAGTATTATGCCTTCAGCAAACCAATGCTTGACACACGGCAGTGTATTCTGCCATCTGTGGTTGCTGATCTGCCTATGGCAAGAATGTATGTTTATTAAGTGGGCCCTTTTCCACGTCCGCGAGGGAGGAACCGGTACACACTCATGGGCGTAAACGCATTTACGCGTTTTTGTTGGTTAACGCCTTCACGAGGCTCTACCTCCAGTATTACCAACAAATGTTTCCAGTTAATATTTTTCAAGTTTGGTCTTTCTATTTTATTGGCTAGGGGTAATGTCCCGAACCTGAACTTCACCTCGGGTGCTTTCGTAACTTTTGATTCAATGCGGGTATTAGCCATACCACGACTATGACGTAATCTTCTAATCCGTCTTCAGCGTACTGCGCTCATTGTCTTCAATAGTGCGCCCCACACGCGTTGGGATAGCTCCCGGCCGAGCCTTTAACGCCGCCTCGCAGGAGATCCGTTACCTAACTTCGGTTGCTTTAATGCCTTTAGACCTAGTTACCCACTGTCCAATTTGTGGACGTTGAACGATTCGCTAGTTGAGAAAACTGATGTCATGCAAATTTCGGATAACTGGAAGCGCGCATGGAGCAATTTTGGACTCGCTCAAGAGAAACTAGAGGGCCGTTAGAATGCTGGAAAGAAGCTGATCTCGTTGAAGCCAGGTATAGTGTGCGGTTTAAAAATTTGACAGCAGTAAGCTGCGTGCAGGACAAACTAATGGGGAACTCTTGCCCAGATTTTTGGAAACCGTTCAGATCCTGACACCGGTAACCACGCTCGTCAGGAATCCGCAGACCAAGCGGGTACATGTCTCATAAGGCAGGCCTTTGCAGGAGCGGGGTACAACCGAATGAACATAGGTTGTTTAAGACTGTTGAGTGAGTGCTGATCTATGAAGTGTTCTGTGCAAAGATTAGCGAGTTAGTCTCGTAAGTACTTCAAGGTATCTAGCTAGCCTTGTAGGTAAAACTGAGTGCTCTTCTAAGCAATGGAATGACTACGAAAGATTGCATATATGAGTGAGTGCTGTTCTATGAAGTGTTCTGCGTAAAGATTAGCGAGTTAGTCTCGTAAGTACTTCAAGGTATCTAGCTAGCCTTGTAGGTAAAACTGAGTGCTCTTCTAAGCAATGGAATGACTACGAAAGATTGCATATATAGACGGATTGTGATAGTATTTATAGAATGACACAGTGCTGCAACCCAAGGACTGACATACTTGGTGCGAATTTCAGCGTTGCCTTTCCATGTAAATAATGCAAACAGAAGTTATGATGGTACTTTTACTTCACCAGTACCAGCGGATTTGAATTCTCACTCAGTGAGTCCAGCGCAGCGCGCTCGCACCGCTGAAATAATGCACACGGCGGCTATAGGTGCTGGGAGAGCGCTTCGCGGACTGGACGGGCAGCCTGTGGAGCGATCAACCTGGTCAGGTCGCTCGAACGAGGACGCTGGTGCAGCCACCTGGCTGTGCATCGGGTTCCAATGGCTAATGAGCTCATATTATTGAGAAGCAACTGCACCGTGTATCAAGAGAAAGTGGTTCCTGCATTGCTTGAAATCATTTTCACTCTACCATTCTAAAGCACTCCGTCTTCAGGCCACAAGTTCCCCATCGGGACATCCGACCGCCGTGTCATCCTTAGATGAGGATGCGGATAGGAGGGGTGTGCTCTCCCGGTCGCTACAATGGTCTTCTTTGACCAGAGCCGCTGCTATTCGGTCGAGTAGCTTCTCAATTTGCATCACGAGGCTGAGTGCACCCCGAAAAATGACAACAACACATGGTAGCCAGGATGGTCACCCATCCACGTGCCGGCTACGCCGGACAGCGCTTAATTTCGGTGATCTGACGGGAACCAGTGTATCCACTGCGGCAAGGCCGTTGCTCATACCATTCTAAGTAACAGACATTGAAGTTAATCAGAAATTGAATGTACTATTTCCTATGTGTTGTGACTCGCGTGCAAGTCAAGTTGCAATATTTTGTAATGTAACTAGTGAGGCCCGTGTTGCCGGCTGACATGTAGAGTTTAGTTTAAGAAAGCTTTATCTATTCTTGTAGAAATCATCTGATTAAGGGAGTATCATCTGCTCACTTACTAGCTAAATGAACTCGCTCCCTGAGTCTCTACATCTACATCTACATGGTTACACTGCTATTCACAATAAGGTGCCTAGCAGGGGGTTCAGTGAACAACCTTCAAGCTGTATCTCTACCGTTCCACTCTCGAAGGGCACGCGGGAAAAACGAGCACTTAAATTTTTCTGTGCGAGCCCTGATTTCTCTTATTTTATCGTGATGATAATTTCTCCCTATGTATGTGGGCGCCAACAGAATGTTTTCTCAATCGGAGGAGAAAACTGGTGATTGAATTTTCATGAGAAGATCTCGTCGCAACGAAAAACGCCTTTGTTCTAATGATTGCCACTCCAATTGAGGTACCATATCTGTGACACTATCTCCCCTATTTCGCGATAGTACAAAACGAGCTGCCCTTCTTTATACTTCTTAGATGTCATCCGTCAGTCCCACCTGATGTGGATCCCACACCGCACGGCAATACTCCAGAAAAGGGTGGACTAGCGTGGTGTAAGCAGTTTCTTTAGTAGACCTGTTGCACCTTCTAAGTGTTCTGCCAATGAACCGCAGTCTTTGGTTTGCTCTACCCACTATATTATCTATGTGGTCGTTAATATTTAGGTTATTTTTAGTTGTAATCCCTAAGTATTTAGTTGAATTTACAGCCTTCAGATTTGTCTGACTTATCGCGTAATCGAAATTTAGTGGATTTCTTTTAGTACTCATGTGAATAACTTAGCACTTTTCTTTATTCAGCGTCTTGTTCGGCTGTGTTCAATCGATATTCTGCAGCGCAGATCTGACTATAGTTTTTATACTTCTAATAGGATTTAGAGTTGTAAAACTGCTCCGTTTATAATTAGAATTTCTTTATCAATCTCTATTTCACAGTTGGCCAATTTTTAAGAGAGTTACTTATACTGTTTTTGACATGTTGTAGTCTTCCGCCTGTAGGGCCAGCAACCGTTTGGAACAACAACTTCACGGATTGCCCTTATACTATGCAACCCCTGTGCACCAGATAACAATTTCGCAGCAGTTCCACAGGTGGCTCTTGCAGCGCCACCAGAGATCGCAGAACTGTAAGAGGGGGTGGGGGTGAGAGGGGGGGGGGGTTAGACATATTTGGATCCACGACCCACGTGACGTGATCTCAAAAATTTCCTGCGCTATCCAGCCACGCGACAGTATGTAGGCCCGCGCTCCACCGTGCAGAGCCTGTCCACGTGGAGCCGGAACTACAGGCGGAGATCCACTCCACTACGCCGCTGCTACCTGCTGCCGACCGGCTGCCTCCTCGGCGGGCGGATCCAGTCTGTGCGGCTGGAAGTTGCAAACTCTTTAAAAAAATTGTGGTAGAACACTCATTGTTCCGAGGAACTATATCACTGTGCACGTGCTTGTGGACATTGGTTTCCGTGTGCGGCAGTAGAACATTGTAAATATTAGTCAGAGGAAAACTCGACCAAGTACGAGGCTTCAAGTCAGTCATGTTTGGAAGTCAATTCTCTTTGTTTCGTTGGAACAGACGAGCATACTATATTTTTTTTCCAATAAACATTATTTCTAGAAAATTAAAAACTTAAGTTCCGCCTACAAAGGATGATACAGTTTTAGTGATTGTGGCTTGTTGGTTTCTTAATTAATAAGAAAGTATGAAGCTGGGGTTGGCCTCTCCTGGTAGGAAACTTGTGTTGGCTCTCAGCACTATGGGACTTAACTGCTGTGGTCTTCAGTCACCTAGAACTTAGAACTACTTAAACCTAACTAACCTAAGGACATCACACACATCCATACCCGAGGCAGGATTCGAACTTGCGACCGTAGCTGTCGCTCGGTTCCAGACTGTAGCGCCTAGAGCCGCTCGGCCACTCTGGCCGGCGAACTTGTGTTTCCGATCGTTTTGAGGAATAATGATGTGTTAAGTTATGATTAAACCGATTCGCACACCTCATGATCCGAGTATCACCACTCCTAAAATCGTGACAAGAAGAATGGAAAGGCAAAGTTTTAATCTGTTAAATCACGATGAGTTTTACTTTCGGAAAGAGAAAGGCAGCAAAGAAGTGTTCCGGGCGCTACCTTCTTAATGGAAGCAAGAGCTGGAACCAAGATATGTTTGACGACCTATGAAAGGCATTTGACAATAATAAATGTTGCAAGTTGTTCGAAATTCTGAGAGAAATAGGTGTAACGTATAATGAAAGATGGGTAATATACCGTATGTACATGACACCAGATGCAACAGTAAGAGCGGAAGTAAAAAGAGCTCAGATTAAAATGGGTCTAACACTGTTGATAGTCCTGTTCCAAAGGTAATATGACACGGAAACACGTCAGAGGTTTTACTGAATTTTTTTATTGTAATGAAATCTATGTCACACATGCAATACCCCTAGCTCTATCATACTACAATTAATAATTCGGCTCTTATTGAGGCGGTTGGTCAACAACAACAACAACAACTTCAGAGTTTCCCAAAGCTAAACTTCGTAAGACTGACCCAAATAAAGCCTGAAGCGTAACGTAAAGATTCCCAATTACTTGAACCAGTTACTCTCTGAAATATGTATCAAAGGCTGAAGTCTGAGGTCTTAGAAAGACTTTAACGTACAAAAGTTATTATGGAACCACAGCACTTTGAGCCGTACTTCACTAATGAAGTACCGACGAGAAGCTAACTACTGTTGTTGTTGTTGTTGTTGTTGTGGTCTACAGTCCTGAGACTGGTTTGATGCAGCTCTCCATGTTACTCTATCCTGTGCAAGCTTCTTCATCTCCCAGTGCTTACTGCAACCTACATCCGTCTGAATCTGCTTAGTGTATCCATCTCTTGGTCTCCCTCTACGATTTTTACCCTCCACGCTGCCCTCCAATGCTAAATTTGTGATCCCTTGATGCCTCAGAAGATGTCCTACCAACCGGTCCTTCCTTCTTGTCAAGTTGTGCCACAAACTCCTCTTCTACCCAATTCTGTTCAATACCTCCTCATTAGTTATGTCATCTGCCCATCTAATCTTCAGCATTCTTCTGTAGCACCACATTTCGAAAGCTTCTATTCTCTTCTTGTCCAAACTATTTATCGTCCATGTTTCACTTCCATACATGGCTACACTCCATACAAATACTTTCAGAAACGACTTCCTGACACTTAAATCTATACTCGATGTTAATAAATTTCTCTTCTTTAGAAACGCTTTCCTTGCCATTGCCAGTCTACATTTTATATCCTCTCTACTTCGACCGTCATCAGTTATTTTGCTCCCCAAATAGCAAAACTCCTTTACTACTTTAAGCGTCTCATTTCCTAATCTAATTCCCTCAGCATCACCCAACTTAATTCGACTACATTCCATTATCCTCGTTTTGCTTTTGTTGATGCTCATCTTCTATCCTCCTTTCAAGACACCGTCCATTCCGTTCAACTGCTCTTCCAAGTCCTTTGTTGTCTCTGACAGAATTACAATGTTATCGGCGAACCTCCAAGTTGTTATTTCTTCTCCATGGAGTAGCTAACTATGTTTGTGCAAATACTACCAGCACTAATTCCGAAATTATCAAAGCGGTGAAGAAGTATTGAAGCAGATTATATCGAGAACACTATTAAGAAGTCCGGTGCCTCGGTGACGAGCAAAGTGGAGGGGCGTCCTCGTCGATACGAGTGACGTAGTGGCGAAGTATTTCCGGGGCTGCTGGCAGTGCTGGAACTGATTTCTGGAACGGGACCGCGTGCCTAAATGATTTCCTACGTGTGATTGGTTCCAGTCCATATCCGCGGAAGCAGGCAGTAGTTCAGCCTGTGCGCTCCGATCGTAGCTGCGCGCACGTCTCCCGGTAGTCGGTGCCGCCCTCTGTTGGTCTGGCGGCATGGCTGTTCGGTTTGAGTTGCTGCGGCCGCTGTTCTGTCGGCGCACTGCCGCCATGATTCGGTTGTGCGGGTAGCTGTTGGCTCCTGCTGTCTGTGTAGCCACAGCTGCTGGGCTGCACTTTTTTTCCCTTCCTGTCCAGCTACTAACCGAAGAAACGACGACGGCAGAATAAGAAAGGTACTAGAGTGTGATTAGAAAAAAAAGCAATCAGGAGGGACAGGAATAGGAATAGTTATAACATAAATATCAAAACTTGTGACCAATAAATACACGAAGTTAATGTATTTGGTTGCTTAAGAAGCGAATTAACATACGACAGACGAAGCAAGAAAGGCATTAAAGCTCATTATCACAGGCTAACAGGGCATTCGTGACCAAAATAAAGGGGGAAAAATAAGTGGGAATCATGGAAAAGATGAGAACTGAAGCGTTCTCGATGTGGTTCTAACGAAGGGTATTGAAATTAGTTTAACTGATACGATACGGAATGAGGAGGGTTTCAGCAGAACCGGTGGTAAAAGGAAAATATGGGAAAAAAACTGACAAGAGGCAGAATGATGGAGCATTTGTTAAGATGATGGAGGACTGTACGAGGTACAAATAGCAGGGGAAAAGTGACTGAATCACATCCAACAAAACATTGATGATGTAGGTGCGAGTGCTACTGTCGCATCAATCCAGAGGGCTAATACACCGCTGTGTGTAGATACTCTTTGTAACTATCCATCATGACATAATGCACACTGAGATCGCCGTGATACGCACCACTGGCGTAAGGTTGTGGAAGGACCGGACAAATTAAGGACTGAACATCATTCGTATCAAGATTCGGCTGGTCCCGGCGGAGGTTCCAGTCCTCCCTTGGGCATGGGTGTGTGTGTTTGTCCTTAGGATAATTTAGTTAAGTAGTATGTAAAGTTAGGGACTGATGACCTTAGCAGATAAGTCCCATGAGATTTCCCACACATTTGAAAATTTTTTTCGTAACAAGATTTTTGTTCACACTCCTCAGGATAACTAACTTTACCAAATGGCTGTGAGCACTGTGAGACTTAACATCAGAGATCATCAGTCCCCTAGAAAGTAGAAGTACTTAAACCTAACGAACCTAAGGATACCACACACATCCATGCCCGAGGCAGGATTCGAACTTGCGACCGTTGCGGTCGCGCGGTTCCAGACTGTAGTGCTTAGAACCGCTGGGCCACAGGGAGGGGCCAGTAACTTTACTGATTAGGTCAATAGAACCCTGACATACCAAGGGAAAAACCATCCAATTAAATGAAACAATTTAAGAATGATTACTGATAATCGATAAGACAACCTGTTGAAGTACAAAACTCACGAAAGCCCCAAATAACATTTTATGACACTATAACCCGATAGGAAAAACAGTCTTCAAGAGAGGCAGGCAGTGTGTGAATAAAATAGAACATATAATTCAGGTTTACTTTAAAGGAGTTCACTAAAAGGAAAGACAAACAATTAAAGGTCCTTCATATGAAACCACAAGACATCGGGCAAAGCGGTCCGGGCGAACGTCTTCGAAATTACTGAGGCCAGGCACGATACGCTGCTCACCACACTCCTCAGAGGGTACACTCCCCAATGCACAACATAAATGATAGCCTGATGAACAGAAAAGTAACTTTTAAGTAAAACGAGTAAAGCGGTTCTAGCCGCTTCAGTCTGGAACCGCGCGACCGTTACGGTCGCAGGTTCGAATCCTGCCTCGGGCATGGATGTGTGTGACGTCCTTAGGTTAGTTAGTTTTAAGTAGTTCTAAGTTGTAGGGGACTGATGACCTCAGATGTTAAGTCCCATAGTGCTCAGAGCCATTTTGAACCAAAACGAGTAAAAATTTAGGGTCATCAGATTACACGCTGGTAGCACAGACTAAACAGTTGTGATAAGTCACCTACATTAAACACGAGCCCATCGAAACACGTGCAACAAGATTTGCCCCTTAAGATGCGTAACTATGTGGATTTCAAATAAATAAGGAAAGAAACATGGCGATTTGGTACATAACGTAGCAGAAAAAAAAGATAAAGGGAAGGTGATCACGAATAATGACACATCGAACGCTGAAAATATTTACAGAACTCCAATCAGTTGAAAGGCCCAATAACTTAAAACACACAATCAATCATATCTCTATGACAGTTACCAAACTGAAGGTATTATCTTTTCATACGAGTGACACGCTCCTCAAACCACCTGGCCAGACACAGGCACAAAGAACAATAACAGGAGGCTGACCCGAGTGCGATATAGAAGCAGCGAGACATAAACCCCCGCAGGTACCAGTCACAATTACCATGCACACAGCGGGGAGCTCGACCACTCCTTACTAATGCCGTGTGGTCTCGGTGCCGAAGCAGAAAACTAAAAGTAGCTCTCCGAACACCCAGAACTTGGAGTCGCCTCCAAACCTGATCGACCAAGGGATTAATATGCCCACTCCCGTTTCCGGTTTAGGTTCCTAGTGTCCAGAAGGGAAGTTTGGAAGTCACATGGGTGGTGGAACAAACAGCCAGCCCGTTACACAGTAGAACTGCGTTGTGCGTGCTGTCTCACTGACTGCTCCCGGAAAAACGGCCTCTACGCCACTCGCAGCAAAAGTGCCTGGCCCCCTTCCAGCCGAAAATCGGGTACCAGGAGATGCAGCGAGAGCTATCGACCGCGCAACGGTTCACGTGCTATGCACAGTTACCCGCGGCAAACAGTTCTGTGTGATATTACGGGAACGATACCTGTATATCGGCATCTATTATGGACGCACTCGAAAAATAGTCCATATCCGAAAGTAGCAGTGCTTCCATAAAGTACAGTTTTAAAACACAGCCCGAGGGAATGATGTATTTCCTCGAATTTATCAAAGCTCTACTGCATTTGGATTTTGTTTGTAGTTAATAAAAAAACAGAAAGATCATTACGGTGACACTATTACTACACCTGCTTAACAACTCAGTACGTGGCATTGGTTTACCGTGCATTCACATTCAGGAGCTAGAGAACTGCATGAGGATATCCTGGAATAGACGTAAGCAATGCTATATCGGGGTCGTGAAACATCGATTTTATTCTTACGAGCGTTCGACGATATACCTTCTCGCACATCAGCTGTAGCCATAACGGATAACTAAACACAAACCGCTAATACACCCCAAAGTAACAACGACGTTAAATTACCGTCTAAAGGATGGTAGGAAAGTTAATGTGCCGCTAACATTATGACAAAGAGAAAGGGACCACAACATAAGCTTTCAAAGCATAGCGACGTGGTCAGCTGCGTCCCGTTGAAGAACTTATACAGGCAGGCATTTAGAGCCATACTTTAAAGCTATTGGTTGTGTTGACACTAACTGTTTACTCCTTGCCGGGGTATACGCTATGATGAATACCTGTGAAAACTAGTGGGATATTAAACTTCAGCTGAATGAAAGGTAACTGTTGACAAATCCCATGTCGAACGGCTCATTAGAGAAGCAGTTTCTCATCCTCTGGGCAAAGAATTATACTAAAAGCTAGACAGTCTCCGTATTACAATGAAAACTGTTCTCTTACCGTATGTCTCATTGCCTGATCCTGTCTGTTCCGATACAATGTCCCCTTCCAACAACCATTAAAGATATACGTTGCCTCGGAGGGCTTGGACTGGTCTCCACGTATGAGTAGGGCGAGTCGACAGTGAATTAGGCGTCTGACATAAAGGTTGATCCAGAGGCAGGTGGGGAATTGCGATTACTCCAGATGGGATGACCTTATGCTGTTCGGGTGAAGACCGAGTGGCACCTGGGTGTCTTCCTTGGAGACAGACTAAGGAAAAATTACGAAATACCCAGATCACAATCACTCTACCGAAAATCCTTGTCCATGAAGGGGCTAGCTTCCTTTCACTGTAATACATGCTGACATCAAGGCACACATTACTACCCGAATCTGTGCTTTGTAATAGAATAAAGCGCCTTAACATCCATTTCTCGCTATCACGAAATTTCTATAGGAGATGTTTCCGGTGGAGATAAATACCACTGTTTACAGACACAAAGACCGGAGATGGATCGCTCCAGCGTAAAGCGAGACAACCTATTTATTACATTCTGTCATTTAACTGAAAGGGAAGTATGACAAATTTGATGGTTCTGGAGTATACAGGATTGACTGCAGTAACTGTGGCAAATATTATCTAGATCAAACAGGCCCACTCTTTTAAATTGAGGTCTAAAGAACACTCACAACCACGGAACAAAACTACTTTGGGACAGCATGTATGTGAAATTGATCATTCCATAGCGAGCATTGAGAATGGTATGAAAATTCTCAACAGAGAGGAAAAAGGCCGTGCTCTTAATTTGTTAGGGAAGCTTGAAATTTACAAAGCAATAGAGAGAGAACTAACAAAACTGCTTAACTGGCAGAGCGACTTTGTATGCAATGCTTACTTTGCTTTATTTGACGATGTTTTACTTTGGCCATTGAACGACTCTTTTATATATAGCTCGTTGATAGTTTCACGTGGCATTGAGTGCCTCACATATTTACTTCGTTTTCGTACGTTTTACACATGACTCTAGTATTTTCTTGTTCCTTCTCTTTTCATTTCATTAACTAGATAATGTGGGTCATCCACTGTTACGGAATTTTACCATTTTTTTCTTGCAACTTGCCGCAGGGTACGAGGGGCCCTCTTGCGGTACGTTCCTCCAACCAATTCTCGCTTATGCGTAATTCTGGTGTTAGAGATAACAGAGGGCGCTGATTAAGTGCAGCTCTACGTTTTCTTTCATTGTGACTTCTTTAGCGATTTGTTTATCCTGTGTACTATCAAAGGTGTTTATAACTTATGTCATTATCTAGAATATTGGCACTTGAGCATATGTCAGCTACTGTTTCTTAACACTTCCTCTTTTTAACAATCTGACTTTTGCCGTGTTCTATTTCATCACTTTTTATTACTGTAATGCCTTTTATACGTTATAAGCTCATTACAGACTTCAACTATTGTATCCCCCTTTATTTTGCGCTGTTCAATTAATTATTGAAAACTAGTGTACTCCAACATTAGCGATGTCTGGTGAACTTACAACACAAACATATTGTGGCTACTGTACGGCGGCTTGTTTTGAACAGTAGTGCTACTGACAACATGACTCGTCCATATGATGTAATTTATATATATTTGACGATGCTGGTGCTGATTTTACATTTAATATTTGACGATGCCACTATGGCTGCAGGACATTAGGACTTTGTTTTGAAACATCATATCAGCGCACACTCCGCTGTAGAGTGAAAATTTCATTCTAGGACTTTGTTTTTATAAAACAGGTATGTCTCTTCATACTTAAAGCGGGAAAACGCATATATTTGTCAGCAGTCCTTTTCATTATGCTCTATTTATTGTTTTTAAGCTGCAGACAATCTGTGAGTGTATCTATGTTTTTCCCCCATTTTTTGCTGCAGATCTGATGATGGTTATTATAGACCGAAACCGGTAATCTGTTAACAAAAAAGTTTGTGACCACAGACGTAAATTAAAGGAAACTTATTAACTGTGAATGTCCTATGCAGTTTCCACCATCCATCTAACATCAATGAATCTTGCTATATGACTTGCACATTCTTATGCATTTTTTTGATTTAATATAACAATTGCTGTCCAACTTGTCAACTGTGTTTGCAACAGTTTCCAGTATATTAATGCGACTGATTGATCTACTCGGTACTAGCGCGATAACACACCATTTTTTGCTCAATTATCAGTAAGACAGTTAGTAAGTTATTCTTTGAGGTGGCTGGCGTACTTGTGAGACGGGAGTTGGGACATTCATTACGCAAGTCATGGTAGGGAAAGATCGTCTCTCATACCGCCGCCGACACCAAATTGCGTAGGACGTCTCGCTAACGGCCATGAAGTGTTGTGGCTTATTTCTGTTAGATTGTAGCTGACATGAAGTTGCTCGGTTCCGTAATGGCTCAATTTACCCTGCATCATTTTCAGCTTAGCTACCTTGGTTGATTCCAATCCCCGACGCATTTCAAAAGAGTCACGCAACTTAACGACGAAGCTCTCACTGAAAAAGCGGAGAAGTCCAGTGTACACAGAGGAGAATACGCTCAAACGATATGCTTACACCACGCTGAAATGTTTCTGGACAAGGACAGGTATGTATACGTAAAATGAAGTCGTGTGACTGCGTGAGACCAGAAACGTTGTGAAAATATCATTAGCTGACGCTTAAATAGCAATTATGAGACGTAAGAAGACTTTCGCTGATTTCTGAAAACTTGTAATCTTGCACTTTTGAAGCAGGTCCTATGATGCTTTGAATAAATTCAGTACCGATACACATCGCTATTATCCTTTCTACCTAGCTCTAAGAATGTGAGCCAACATACGCCTTTATACAGTGTAGCTTAATTAATCCACACGTATTATGAAATTGGATGTTTGTATGAAAACGTGTGCTTGTGTGTGTGTGTGTGTGTGTGTGTGTGTCTGTGTGTGTGTGTGTGTGTGTGTGTGTATGAGTATGTGTGTGTTTGCGTGTTCCCCATCCCCTCCTAAACCGCTGGACCGATTTCAACCACATTTGGTTCAAATATCCCTTACTATCAGGCAACAGGCACTGTGGGAGTAATAAGCACCTACCCATCACAGTTCAGGAGATATGACGTCATAAATAATTAGCTGCGTAAAAAACTACAGCAGTATGCATGACGTTCAAATTTATTGTTTGTGTGCCACTTACTCTATTCGCAATAAATTTTTCAGGTGATATCCAAATACTCCGCTAAATGCGTCTACAAAACTATATCGTCGTACCACTCTCAGTTCGGAAGATATGACCACATAAACACTGGGATGCGTGAAAATTTTCCGCATTGTGCATGATTTTTAGATTTGTTACTTATTTGCTGCTAACTGTATTCGTCACTTATTTCGCAGACGTTGTCCACATATGCTGCTGAATGTACCTACACAAACATTTCACTGTACGACACTCAGTTCAGAGGATATGGCGTCATAAATACTCAGATGCGTGAGAAAATGCTGCACCATGCAAGAAGTTTTAATACTTTTGTTCCTTTCTGCTAACACGGTCCTACAGTCGAGTCAACACCTGGCAGCGCTTTTGACAGCTTTGAAGTCTTAATTGGAAACGGCTGTAGGCGAAAAAAAAAAAACAAAAAACAAAAAAAAATTGGAAATTTGTGGTAAGGTCTCACGGGACCAAATTGCTGACGTCATCTGTCCCTAAGCTTACACACTACTTAATCGAACTTAAACAAACTTACGCTAAGGACAACACACACCAATGTCCGTAGGAGCACTCGAACTTCCGACGGGGGATAGTCGAAAACAGTCGCTGTCTGTAGAGCTATGAAGAGACGTTGCCATTGAGGAGTCTACAACATCATGTTGTAGATACAAGAAGCAACTGCGCCCAGTGTACAGAAAATGTGCGTTTCTAGTAGACAATCGGCAAAATGTGTACCCGGGAAATGTCGGGTTTGTCATCTAGTAAGTATGTAGAGTGAAAGTCTGTTTTACTAACAATAACTTGAAATTAAAATAATTGATTACAAATGGAAGAAGAAAGTGAAAAGGAAAAGCTGACATTGTTTTCACCTACATGGAATTCATCTAGCCCTCTGTGATTGTAACTGTATCAGTATAACACATCCACATGCCCACATCTACCGTGGATCACATGACGATCGGCCTGCACATTCCTTCTAAATAGTTTCAAGGTAGGATGAGAGAGTTATGTAAAATATTCACAATGCATGCACAGGAGCCACAAAGGAAAGCAAAGGCTCTTAGCGGATACATCGAATTAATTTAATTTTTTGTTCCGAAAATGCCTTGAACCCTTTATTTACTGTCAACAGAGATCATAATATAGGGAACTATCGTAGCATCCCCTGTACTACAGAAAAAGAGGTGAATTCTGTCGCATTGAATATGGCACTGATTTGAAAACGTTTGAGAACATAAAAATGTAAAATGTATAGTGATCTCAGTTAGTCAGATGGTCCATTTTCACGTTATATCGTAACTATATTTCCATTCAATCACCAATTAATTTGTAAATTTTGTACTCACCTCATTTTAAACATTACAATAATAGAAATCGTTTTACGGACTGCAGGGTGTTATCAGGGAGAAACATTTTCAGTTTACTTTCAAATTTCACTCTGCTGTCTCTCAGACATTTTATATCACTATGTGGGTGATCTAAACATGTAGTTCGAGCACTGTGCACCCCCTTTTGTGCTAAAGACATACTCAATGTGGAGTAATGAATGCCATTTCTCCATCTGGTATTGTAACTATGTACATCATTGTCACTTCGGAACTCTAGTAACTTGCTTATAACATGATACATGAGCGAATAAGTATACCATGAAGCAATAATCTTAATGATAAACTCCTTGAACAGATATCTAAAAGGAAATCGTGGATGATCACCACATGTTGTTCTTACAAAAAGTTCTTGAGCAATTAAGACTTCCTTTCATAAAAATGAGTTACCCAAGAACATTACTCCACATGACGTTACTAAATTAAAATTTGCAAGATATGTTAGCTTACTGATTTGCCTCTCCAGTGGATTTTCAATGATTCTACGGTAAGTGCAAATGTGACTGAACTGAGTTGTTTTAGGAGCTCAAATAGTAACAATAGCAGATATACAGGGTGGCCGAACATATGAAATAAATCGTCATAACTTCAGCACGGTTTGCGTTAGGACGTTAAAACTGCACGGTTGGCCGCGGGGCATGATGGAAATTAGTATGGGCACGCATGGTTTGTTTTAGTGACAAAGCCTACTTTCTCTTGGATGGGTTCATCAATAAGCACCATTTTGAGGGACTAAGAAACCTCATTTTGTGATCTAGAAGTCTCTTCACCCTTAACGGGTCACGGAGTAGTGTGAAACGTCCAGTCACGGAATAGTCGGTGCGATATTCCTTTATAGCAATGTGACTATCGATCGGTACGTGAAGGTTTTGGAAGATGATTTCATCCCCATCATCCAAAGTGGTCCTGATTTCGACAAGACGTGATTCACGCAAGACGGAACTGTCCTAACGAAGCAGGAGAGGGTTTGATGTCCTCGAGGAACACTTTGGGGACCGAATTCTGGCTCTGGGGTGCCCAGAGGCCACTGGCAAGGGCATCGATTGGCCGCCATATTCTCCAGATTTGAACACATTCGACTCCTTTTCGTAGGGCTGTATTGAAGACAAGATGTGCAGCTGAAAACAGCCATTCAGGAGGTCATCGACAGCATCGATGTTCAAAAAAAGGCTTTGAGCACTACGGGACTTAACATCTGAGGTCATCAGTCGCCTAGAACTTAGAACTACTTAAACCTAACTAACCTAAGGACATCACACACATCCATGCCCGAAGCAGGATTCGAGCCTGCGACCGTAGCGGTCACGCAGTTCCAAACTGAAGCGCCTAGAACCGCTCAGTCACACCGGCCGGCGCATCGATGTTCCGACAATTCTGAGGGTCATGCAGAATTTCGCTATTCGTCTGCGCCACATTATCACGCCGTACATTATAATTAATTAGTTTTTTCTCATATAGTTCAATAATTGTCACCCTGTAAGACTGTGCCTTTGGGACCCCCAAAAGTGATTTCTCCCCAGTCAGAATTACGTCCCAGGACTGTAATGGTTGAATTACTAAGTATAGCATTGTGCATTTTTTTTGCACAGATACGACGTTATCCGTTGGTTGAATGTACCATCAGTCCCATAAAACGTCATTTTACCTATGGGAACAGTGTGATTTACAGAGTCGAATACCTTGGTTGTAATTTCTTTTATTTTCTAGGGAACAACTACATGGCAGACACGTTGTGGTGGAATATATTTTAAAGAATCTACTCAGCACTTTCAATGTCCCTGGAATGCACCGGTATGATTCAATTGCAATCAAAATTACATGAACCTCTTTAATAGATCGGTCCCATTTCTTAGGGTGCTACTCGTTTTACCGATATGTCTTTACATCGACAGTTAAACATGAAAAATAGGCAACAACGACTAAGTAACGTTGATGCGTGGCAGTAGCCGTCAGCTCGTGCCTGCGGACTACACAATGTTGATGCTTAAGTAATGGTTACTTCTCGTACTTTCACATACAATGTTAAAAAACATCGATAAAACGACCATAGAATCAGACCAATCTGCGACCGCTCTATCGAATGTATGAGTAAAATTCCACTTTCTTCGTCTTCTACCAATCAAGGATTAGGCCTTATGGTCTGTTTCAGGCTCTCCATCTCTTCCTCAGCCTCCCCACACTCCTTCTCCCTATACGAGCCATTGCAATCCATTGCTTGTCGTGAGATTCCCTGGCGTTACTTTCGCAATACATACAGCTTTTGTAGGATTACTTAGTCACTTAATGAATGTACCCCCATTTCTTCCCTTATTTCTTCATAATTTATTCCGTCTTCCCTTGTGCAGCCTTTCTCAATCTAAGAAGCTACATTACCGCTTTAGTTTTTTTTTTTTTTTTTTTTTTTTTTTTTTTTTTTTTGTTCTGATGATCCCCCAACATGCACGAAGTCAGTGAATGACATATTATGTGTTTGTCCATTTTCTGCTGCGCACCGGTTTTATTATCTAGTTATTTAAATATGACGAGTCTATTTTGAGCTATTATGCCATTTTCTTGTATTCATGCAATATTAAAGATGATATAGTTTTTGCCTAAAGTTACAATAGTATGGCTTACATCAATGTAGTATTTTCTTTACGTTTTAGTTCTCAGAATAAAGGGCTCAGCACTGTTTTCCTTAGAGGTTTTCACAGATTTTGTGCTGTTGCAATTTGTTAGAACTTTATGTATAGTGCTCACTTTCTATTGTCAGCTATATTTATTCGACAGGAAACTTAATTCACTCAAGGTCCATTCCAATGAAGTATATATGTTTAAATTAAGCTTACGTTACAACGATCATACTATTATGTCTTTCAGTGTATCGTGCAGAGGTATAAATTGTGTTGAGAATTCTTATGTTTTTAATTTGTTTCCTAGCGAGGCGCGAAAATTCATATTTTTTCCTTCAGGTTATGAACAGAGTTTCTAAATATTGTTTATAGTTTAGTTCCGTTTGCTGATTAAGAATTTCGTTTTAATATGCGTCTGTGTCAGTATAAATCTAGAGTTACCCAAGAACACTTTGGTCACTCATTTTGTGACATAACGCCTGCCTGCATTGAAAGTTCTTCAGCTGCCTAGCAGAACCAAGAAAATATAGCTGTACAATAACTATTTCAGCTACGTTATAGAATAAAAGTCTTTATTTATCTGCAACACAATAGGCCTACACTAGATCAAACTATTTTACCACCATGGGATCCCTTAGTTAATAGGAGACAGCCACATAACATCTATTTGTCAGCTTCTTTGGCAGTCAGCCGGGATATGAAGGGCGAACAAGTGCGCAACAGCTACAAAAGTATGTAGACGACCAACAGAGGACCGCAAAGTATATTCCAGAATACTACATTATGGATTTATGGTGACGCCGATTATTTCTGCTCTGTAAATTTCCTTCATTACAAAGAGGAAGAAGTTATCTAATGTGGAATGCGAAGTATTTGTCCTAATTACTGGCAAGACACTGTTGAAAGAATATTGATTGTATGTCCATCGTGTAGAGAACATTGTTAGCACCCATTTCCTTGGATCCATTGTTAGAATACAGAGTCCAGCTTTTTTTATTTATCTATCTCGACTCAGTCTGTTGTGGAGCAGATAGTTATTTGTGATAGTCTTCGTTCCATGTGGAACATACTTCCGTCAGCCGCTTCAGAGATCATTCCAGGCACCTGAGAGAACAAATGTGCAAGATATTTTTTTGCCTTTGTGACTTCATTTTTATTACTTCAGAAACATTTGCAGAGATCTGTGCTGCTGGTACATTCGGGATATTGTTTCAAAGGTACGTATGCCTCCAGTGGAGCCTGGGCAAAAGTGTAGTTAAAAATTTGCTATGACGTCTCGAGTATGAGAGTTCGTTACACGAAAAAGAGTGAGTAAACAGAGCGAGTGAGATTCTCTGATTGAGAAAAAACAAAATTAGAAACCATAGAAAAGAAAGGAATTCTGTTCGACGGCATCAATTATATGGCATCCGATAACTGTGAAGTATAAGGGGTGGGGTGGTGGGGGAGGCAGTGAGGGGGGGGGGGGGGCGGTGGAGTGGTCAGACAAACGGAAAGGAGACATACTGTACAGCTTGGTGAGAAACACACTGAAATGGTTGTAACCGCGTTGCAGCGTAAACTGTGCTGAGAAATAGTTGTTAAGAATTAAGAATTAAGAATTATATGGCATCCGATAACTGTGAAGTATAAGGGGTGGGGTGGTGGGGGGGCGGTGAGGGGGGGGGGGCGGTGGAGTGGTCAGACAAACGGAAAGGAGACATACTGTACAGCTTGGTGAGAAACACACTGAAATGGTTGTAACCGCGTTGCAGCGTAAACTGTGCTGAGAAATAGTTGTTAAGAAAAATATTCAATAATTTGCGTCGTTCGCGGGCTACTCATCATTGGAGTTAGTTAATCAGGCCGTTGCGCGCGCTTTTCAGGCAACCCGCTAGAGGCGGTGTCGCCAAATGTGTGTTTTGTTTGGTTTCCTAAAACCGAACAAGGGAGCGATACAAAAATTGGACGAGAGATGATAGTGAGGATTGAACTCGACCCAAAACTGAGCAGTCTCATGCGCTGTCATTTAGGCTACAAGATAAACTGACTAGCAGCGCGGAGTGGCCGTGCGGTGTGAGGCACCATGTCACGGACTGCACGGCCCCTCTTGCCGGAGGTTCGAGTCCTCCCTCGGGTATGAGTGTGTGTGTGTTGTTCTTAGCATAAGTTAGTTTAAGTAGTGTGTAGTGTGCAGGGACGGATGACCTCAGCAGTTTGGTCCCTTAGTAATTCACACGTTAAAAGAAATAAAAAGAAAATAAACAAAACTGACCGTGCATCTGGGCCACTTGAACTTACGAGCCCAACGACCTGATAAACTAGCTTCAATGCTTATCAACTTGGAAACGGCACAGCGTATTGATTTTTTTCCTTAACAGTTATTTCTGAGCAAAACCTACCCTGTGACATGCTTACAAGCTTTTCAGACTCTCTATGGACCTTCCTGTATAACGAGCGTGGTGCGGACGTTCGGAATGTCGGTAGATGTGTGTACGAAAATGCTCCCTATTGGCAATTAGGAAGGAACAGCTCGAACGTTAACCGCTGTGCCATGTGTCTGTTAAACGTGCTCGGCGTGAGATCAGCAAGTCATGTGTGTGTGTGTCCGACGTTACTATGTAGGTCAGAAAAGAGGAATAGCGATGTTTCATAAGGTTTCTGAGAGCCGAAATAGTGTAGGGAAGCGAAATTCATGCATGTGATTTCAATAAAGTCAGCTGTTACTGAGAGACAGTAGTCGGACACGAGAGCCCCATCGTGCCATGACCTCTTTGTCACTGCAGTGGTGCATGCTGCAGTCAGAAATGATAGAGGGGCATAACTGCAGTTCCTGTAAAGGTATCATGATGAAATATATTATCTCCTGTCCCATACTGTCGAGGGAGATGAAATATGATGTCATCATTTTGAACATCATAGCCATTAATAGAAGCACATGGATTCACAAGTACTGAAAAAATCGAGAACCGTGCACGTCAGCCCCAGAAAAGCCCTGATGACCTTTTTCTTTGGCCACAAGGGCCCGCTACACACTGACTTTCTGGAAGACCGCTCCACAATTACAGCGGTACATGGCACACTTCGCAAAAACTAAAGCACGCTGTCAAGTTCAAACGCCCACTAATGTTGGCAGCCTTATTCTGTTGCATAGTAATGTCTGCCCTCGTGCTGCCAACGTTATTTTGACTTCGCTCCAGAACTTTCGCTGGGAAGTCCTCACACACCCTCCATACAGTCCCGAGCCCTTCCCATGCTATTTCCATATTTCTGGAGTACTGAAAAAAGACATTCGTGGCTGTCGATTTGCTTCTCACGAAGAGATGCAAACATTGGTACAATCATGGTACCCTAGGCAATAGCAAACATTTCGCCACGAGGAAATTGACCGTCTACCATTCTGGCTGAACATAGAGAAAACTACTTTTCTGGCCGAATATAGAGAAAATATTTCGAAACGAATACACAGAACGTGATGAAGCGAGATAGACTGGAAAATAACGATCTGCTTTACATCAAAACTGTAAACAAGGAAGTAGTGGAAGAAATCAAATTTTACTTCGATCTAGGAGTCGAAGCATGGAACATGTGAGAAGCAGGTTGGAGAATATGAGATAAATGTTTTTCAATTAAAGTGCCCTACTGCATCTGAAAGTATACACTCGGAAGTCATTTGAGAAGAAACTGAAACGACCCGAAACGTGGACAATCAAAATTTTAATCTTAAACGAAATAAAAATTTAGAAAACTCTTGATATTTCGGCCCACTGTTGTAGAACCCTGTTCTCCTCAACCACTTGTCTCAGGTGGCTGCAAATGTGGTTAAGGGAAACATCTTGGAAACATTTTAATTTATTTTGACTACTGTTGATAATGATCCAGCCAAACATTTTTGTGTATACATACCGAGAGGGAAAGCAACTGCGGCGTGGAACTATGTCTATTTTCAATTTCTGACAAAACTATTTCATGGACGCAAGTTTTTCTGGTTCTTGGATTTTTGTTTCTTTTTTTCTTTTTCTTAAATTTCTCTACGTAGAGTGAGCTGTTGCAGTAATGACCTTCATGGAGTCAGAGACGTTTCTGCTAAATACAGGGTGAGCCAGGGATTACTTTATCCTAGTTATGAGTATTAGGGAATGGATTTCCAGTTCCTGTGTTTATGATGAGATGTATTTTCCTGTGCTACAGCTAAAGCACATCTCATAATTTCTTTAATTAATATCAGAGGATATTTTCAGTTTGGTTTTGAGATTACAAGTTCTCTCTCATGATTTGTTATGTATATAAAGTAGAGTGTTTTGTATGTCGGTATGGCTGGGATATCCTCCAAACACTTGGATCAGTTTAAACGAAGTTTTGCACATAAACAGCAACTCTCACAAGTATCAGGACTGTGGGGTTTGTAACCTCCTAGCTCCAATAGGAGCGGAAATGCGGGGATAAAAGCTTGTTTACCAGCTGCTATTGCATTGTCTGCCCTGCATGGCCGGCATATTACATAGGAAGAGAACGGGCTA